>NW_010309852.1:0-3389 GCF_000700745.2 Antrostomus carolinensis | reverse complement strand
AATGCAGAGCTGTGTGTGCCTTAAATGATGAAAAAGAGGGAATGGTTTTTAGGAGACATAGTAAAGTTAGGGCTGCAATTTAGTGCAGTTTAAGCTCAATGGAATATATGCACATAGTTTACACTTTTAAAGGTACAGGCTTAATTCACTGATCTAAATCCTTGCTAATTAGATCTGAGAAAGTCTGAAAACATTAGAGGGAGACGAGGATTAAACTTTTGTTTTTTCCCCTTTTCCTTTTTTTTTTTTTTTTAATTTGAGGATTCTGCAAGCTCATAAGCTTAAAAGAAGCTTTAAATATGTCCAAAAGCAGATCTCCAAAGCAATTAAGGCACTTAAACTTTGTATATCATTCTTTCTCCACAGCTGGCCTGCTTTAGATAAGAGAAAGCAATGTCCAAGTATAAGTATTTTAATGTAGGCAATTCCCAAGTGTCTTTTCCACCCATAGCCTAGCAACTAATTCATGCAATTCTTCGTGGCTTATTCCCCCCTCCTCTGGATTTAAAATTTCTTGGTAAGCAAAGAAGAAAAGCCTGGCTCTTGCCTCCATTCCTTTCAGTGAAGCTGAATAGGTGAAAGAGTAGTCGCTTATAAAATTGCAAATGTAACAATAAATCAAACTAATCTGCAAAGACTTCAATAGTGTGTGTTCCTGTATGAGCATATGAGAGAACTCTGAGTTGTAGCTTATAATTGTGATGAGTCTACCATTAAAAAAACCTGGAAAGAGCTTGGAATGGAGGCAGACAGAACTTTGAAGACTTTTTTTTTTATTCAGCTGCTTACTAAATAATCAACCAACTAACCGCTAAAAAAAAAAACAAAACAACCTAAAAATAATCTTCCCAAACTTGCCAGAGATGTCAAGTTTTTCACAAGACGCTGGAATGCCTGGTTAACTTTGTAAATGGGATGGCTTGTAATAGCAGGCAGTATCTAGATCTGGAAATAAACTTCTTTTGTAGACTCTCTTCTAAATGCAGCCAGTAACATCACAAGGTTACCTATCACTTCTCACTACCAAATCCTGTTTGCTAACTTGAAGTCATATTGTCAGTGAATGTGATGGCCTCTGATGAGTGAGTCTGAGACAACTGGTCAGATACTGTTTTGACCATGGGGTGCCTCACAAGGTGATTGGTGGAATAGCAGAAGTCATCTCAGCCGTCAACATGAGACACTCAGTTGCTGTGGCACCAAAAGCAACTGGGAGTTGAGGCAGCAGTATGTAGGAAGCACTGGTAAGAAGGATAGCTGATGCTCTCCAGAGGCAGCAGGACCCCTGACTGTAGATACTATTGTGCATTTAGCATTGGGACCAATCTGAGACATTCAGACTGATACGGCAGCCCTGACAGGTATCTCTTCCCTTTGCCTCCTTTCTGTGACTGTCATCTTACTCAGTACCTAGACTGGTCTGCTCCAGAGCTGAATCAGGGATAACTGTATAGCTGTACAGAGACAACTTTATCCAACTGTACTACAAGTGTAGTAAAAAGAGTTCTTATTCATAAGGCATTCATTTATTGCAAGGTGTGTAATGAGGAACTGAATGTAGAGGACTGAAGAAAAGATAGGACAGTATGATGCTTAAAGGATACTGAAATCTCCCTAAAGAAATAGATTCTTACCTTGTCTCTGTCGTAGATCTCTACTACTACACAGGCCATCTAACCCAAACCTTTCAGAGGCAGCCAGTAGTTAGCATGTATTAGACTACCTATGCTGCAGGTGGGTCAGGATCCTGTTTCAACATACACAGCACCATGGAGTGTACTTCAGAAACATTCTGAAAAATTAGTCTGTAAATATCTCATATGAGATGCCAAGACCTAATCAATGCCACCTACAACTTAACTTCTCATGGGAACTATCTTCTTATGAGGCTGTTGTGAAGATCTGTTTCTATTTTATGAAGTATTTACATTTTATATTTGTGTATACTGGGTTTGTCAATTCTTCCTGAGTGTGGTTAGTAGACTACCTTCTGGAGACCTCAGGAGAGGTGAAGAAGGCCATATCCATCTGAATGTCTGCTGTACGTCAGGAGGTGGGTCACAGGCTCACGTAGCGGCAAATCAGGGCACGCAGAAATCTCTCTCTGCCCTTGGCATTCTGGCCCTACTGCCTGGTCCATTTTCCTGAGGAGAAGAGGAATGGAATTATTCAAGAGATCTGTGATCTTTAGTCACATGTCCCCTCACAGTGGGTATCAACAGGGGTAGATTCACAGGTCCTCTTTCTCTCTTGACAAAATCTGTCTAGGTGGGACATGGTGTAGTCCCCTGTCTTCTGAAGTTTGAAAGCAGGTTTATGAACACCAAAGAGTGCTAGAGAAATGCTGGGGCCACTGGGGAAAAGGTGCTGCTGGGAAGATAATGAGGATAAGATTATTGAATAGTTGCTCATTAACTGAGTACATTGCATCCTGTGCACTGAATGAGGCAGGATCCTGTGGGGAAAAAATGTCACGTGACTGTGTTTACTAAAAATTGCATCATAACACAACATGTATAAAAGGCTTAGAGGTTATACAGCAGTTTTAAAATTGAGTTTCTTAACTGTGAGTAACCAGCCATTGTGGTCTTAATGTTCTTTCTAAAACAGTATATTTTTTTCCTGAGCTTTGCAGAGATGCTAAATAGGCTACTATCTGTAATAGTTGTTTTTTGTTGGTTTTTTTTTTAACCATGAAAGTACAGTTTATTTTCTAAAGGTGGATGTTTCCCCTAAGAAATATTTCTCTCTGGGGAAGAGCTGTTAACTAAGGGCAATACTTCATTTGATTTTAACACTAAGTTATCCTCCTAACACCGACACTGCAGACTCTTCACATACTCATTACTCCAAATGTTATTTTCCCAAATGTGCTTCTGTGCATCTTCTCCTTCCTGCATTTTAGACAACCTTTAGGATTTAATTTACATGCTCATTAACAAGGTCATAGTAGAAAAAAAGAAAAAGAAAAAGTTTATTATGGATTTTAGCCAGTGAAGCATGCTTATCTTTTGCAGTACTATCCTTCCAGATTGATTCTTTGTGGACATATAAGTTGAAAGACTAATAACAGACTCACATCTGGCACATATGTAATGTCACTGTTGTTTATTTGTTTTCTCAACAGCAAACAATGCACAGAAATGTTAGAACTATGTTAATCGAGAACTCCTTAGAAAATGTCCATCAAATCTTGTAACAAAAGAAACAGGAATTACTCAAAGTTAAACTTTCCCAAACAGTCTATAAAACATTTAGGCAAGAAAAACCCTATCCTAGCAAAAACCAGGACACGTATATAGTAAATAACCTCTATGTCATACTGTATATTATATTAATGGTCAGATCGTATTGTTCAAGATTCACAGAATCACAGAATGTTGGGGATT
>NW_010309851.1:40170-42088 GCF_000700745.2 Antrostomus carolinensis | reverse complement strand
TCGATACTTGTCTGGACAAGGCCCTGCACAGTTTCATGGGGGAAGCTTCTGGCAGCTTCTCACAGAAGCCACCTCTATGCCCCCTCCTCCCCCCTGATCCAACCCTTGCAACACAAAACCAATATAGTTACATGCTGAGCCTCTGGGTGGGGCTTCCTTTTTTTGGCTCTTGTGCACAGGAGAGGTGTCTCTTCTCTTCCCTGCTCTCTTGTTGCCTTCTGCTAAAGGCTGGCTGGGTCAGGAAGCATCATCTGCTAGTGAAGAAGCACCTTCCCTTAACAGAAAAGAGCTCTGAGTTGGCTTCAGTTTAATGTTGTGCTGAAGAAATTATATGCATCAGAGGTGGATGAGAAAGGCTCAGAGGAGAGCACCAGTGGCTGCACTGAAGATGTAGAACACGCAAAGAGGGATGTTTTGTTTCAGGTTATTCTAAGAGAGTGAGGTTTACGAGGAAACCGTTTGTATCCCTTCCTCCTGCCAGGAAACAGAGCATTAAACCCATCATCAAAGTATGTGGGTACTCTCTAGAACGAAAGACAGCCAAACCACATGGGTGCCACACAGCCAGGCAGGGAGGATGCAAACACCATCACTTGTGCATGGGAAATTGCCTGTGGACAACTCAAGGGTCTCAAAAGACTTGTTTTTCAGGACTGTCCATCCTGATCTCTGACATTTGCTATTATCAGAACTCAAGATGCCATGAATAGAGTTACTAATAGCAAAAGAGATTGCTGTGAAAGGGCAAAGAGAAATCCCCACTGTTTACCACCATTCCCTCAGGCTAAGCAGAGACTGGAGGCTGGATCCAGCTGCTCCCTGTTGCTTTCTAAGAGCAAGCAGACAATGTACTGGGAATGACACTTGACCGTGTAACAAATGGAGGATTTGCACCCACTCACTTATTATATGCCTTGCTGGAAAAGCACACCTAATTTGATAGAAATCTAATTTACAACAATGAAATCCAGAGAAGTTTTGTACCTGGCAACAAAGGTTCAGGTGGAAATCTATCAGAGGGTGCATGATGAGACCTGAGAGACCCCTGGTCATAGTGAAAGTGAATGCTAGGCTGGGGAAGTTTGCTTTGGAAATAGAAATATTTTCTTTGCCAAAACTGACTTAGGTATTATGTTTCATGTCTGATAGTAAGCAGATAAACTTGGTGAGGGGTTCAGGGGAATTGAGCACACTCAAGGGCCGAGGGCTGGCCCAAGCAGGGTGGATTACCTGGGAGCAAATGGCCAGCACAGCTCCTCACACCTCGCTGGCTCTTGGCAATCAGTACAGGCTGCTCCACCTTGTTCGTACCCCAAACACCTGCAAACACAGTGGGAGATTGTGCTGTTTTCAAGCTTGCCGCCTGGTCAGTGCAAAGTCCTTTTCCCCAGAGGGGTGGCTGTGCCTCTTACCCACATAGGAGCCCTCAGTGACTTAATGTGCCAAACAAACAGCTGAGGAAGATTTGAATGTGGCTTAGTCTTTTGTACCTTGGTGAGCACATCTGTAACCCAGAAGTGGCTCTGGCTTTGTGTTTTCAGCACCCTGGCTGGTTGCTGGAGACAGGCGTGATGGATGGTTTCCCTTCCCTGACAGCAGCCCAGCTGCTTCATCACAGGACACCGCAGGACGGGACAGGGGATGTGGCAGCAGGCATGCCTCAGGGATGATGGTGGGGGCCCAGAAGGCTGGAAAACTGACCCCTGTGCTGCCAACGTCCCATTCCTGATGAGAGTGTGGTATGGAAACCACCTGTCTCCTTGCTCCCTCTATGGGTGCTCCACTTTGCGCCTCCTGCCCTGAGCCCAGGAACACTCTGGGCAGTGTCCTTGGTCCTCCAAACTGCCATTGTGGCGTCCCTGCTTGGCTTTATGGGAGCCCAGGGCCCTTCCCCTCCGAGCGGGATCCGCACGCCCCC
>NW_010309851.1:39770-40145 GCF_000700745.2 Antrostomus carolinensis | reverse complement strand
CCGGAGCAGGGGCTGTGCAGGAGCAGCTGAGGGCAGGGGTTGGGGTCCCGGCTGGTCGGGGCCGCTGAGGCCCATCGGTGCTGGAGGAGGCTGGGAGGCTGCCCAGCTCCTCTCCCCCATGCCAGTGGGATCAGCCTGGAGCTCAGGGACATGGAAAACACAGCAGCTCCTCCCGCCGCACCTGGAGCACGACCGCCGGTGGCAGGAGGACAATGTGGAGCTGCCGCCGCTCTCGCTGTGAGTCAGGACAGGCCACGTGAGGCCTCAGCACCAGCCCCGACGCCTGCCCGTCCGCCTGCCATCGCGTGCCCCGGCTGGTGCTGCACACACCCTGCCCTGGGATCCCAACCCACCACGCAGCCCTGCAGGTAAGTG
>NW_010309851.1:14566-39724 GCF_000700745.2 Antrostomus carolinensis | reverse complement strand
TGTCCCAGCTCTTGGTACATGGCTGGGTTGTTGATTGCTGCCTGAGGTGTCACGATGCTGTATGAGGGGTCTTGGCGCTGTGGCAGCAAGGCACAGGACTTCCCTTTAACTTCTCTGTCTTCCTGATCACACTTCTCCTCCTTTGGTTTTTTTTTTTTTTCCCTCTAAAACCCTTGTGGCAACCCCGTCCACTGTGTAAAGGAAGATTTGTTTGCCTCAACTTTATTCAGACTACAAACACGAGCTCTTCTGGCTTCTGATGAGCTCATTTTCTTCCCTTCAGAGCTTTCCAGCAACCGCACGGAGGAGCACACAGCGTGTAAGGAGAAATACCAACCAGGTAATTTCAAACGGTGTGTAACTGCAGACGGGAGCACTGCCATTATTTTCCCAGCGCAGCTGGAAAACAGGCAGCAAACCGTGCCAGGTTTGTGGGTGTAGGGCTGGCAGCAGCGTGGCCACCATGTCTGGGCTTGCTGTGAGAGCTGGGAGAGGAAGGAAGCGCTGGTTGTGCAGCAAGGGGCAGATGGGCTGCGCCCGCTCCATGATCACCCCCATGGGGACGGTCACCCTGAGCCTGGGGAGCTGCCCTCCACATGGTGACACGCACTGGCTGTCTGGGTCTCTCCACCTGCCTGTGTCCAAGGACTTCGTGAAGAGTGTAAAGTCTTTGAGTTTTGCTACTTGTCTGTCACATATCAACTATATTTGACAACAGGAAGGCAAGCAGACAAAAAGCAGAATTATCTGACTGGTGGCATTGCCTGAGGAGACTAGAGTAGGAATGTTTTCAAACTGAGCTGGCATGGATCAGTTTTTGTTGTCTCGCTGGAAGAAACTACCAGCTTTCACCATAACCACAGCCCTCCAGGACATCTTCTTGTGGAAGCAACCACTAGGACCATCCTAAGACTTGCAGGTGTGCTTTATGAAGTTTGTTTGGTTTGGTTTGAGAGAAGGGCAGGAAGGGACTTATAGTTTACTTTTAAAATAAAATTTAGCAAGATTTGATGTCAGCATATAACTCGAAAGGTAAAAGTTTCAAAGGGAAAATGTTTAGAATTGTCTGGTTTTTGTCTTGAATTCAAAACTACCTTGTTTTACTTTATTTACATTTTTTAATATCAATTTCACTCAGATATATTTCAGCAGCTAAGCAAAAAGCTGTTGTATATGACAGTTATTAGCCTCGCTTTCTAAACAACTAGGAGAGGTCTGACTCTGCACGCAAATTTTATTCTAACATGATAAAAAGACCTCACTGCAATTAAGTTCTTATTTACTGTGGGGAAAGCAAGATGAGATCTGTTGTTCATGTCATTCTCCAGTGAGCTCATGGCCAGGCTGAAATGCCAGTATATCATCATCCTTCTTTCATAATGAGGTATAATCAACTAAATCACTTTTAAAACATACAATAATGAAATGCCTGTACTTATCCTTTGTTTAGATCTGATTTTCTTTCCAGAAGAGCCACAGGGGAATTAATTGTCTATAGTCTAACAGAAATTAGGGACCCAACTTCCTTAGTTACGTAAAGCTTGGTGACTGACTGAGCTTAGATATGCTGGTGGCACAGAAAGGGAGATGAGAGCAGAGGCTGGCTGCTCCTGGATCCTCTTGTGGTATCCAGGTCTTGTCAGAGTGGGATGCACAAGTGCATTAGGCAAATGTCTTTCTGTTGCTGGTACAGCTGAGCAGTCTGGTCATTTTGGCAGCAAATGAGCAGTTTTAAGGTAAATCAGTCTGATAGCAAATGAGGCTGACAGTGTCTCCTATGCTTTCAGTGTTGTATCTGATCTTCGTTTGTGTGTGGTGGGACAGATCTGGTAGTGCCTACCTGCTCGCTTTGTCTTCAGGGTAACACAAAGCAGGCATAAGGCAGTTGCTGCGACAGGTTTGTGTCACAGGAAGAGCAATGATGTGCCTCCAATGTGGCAATGAAAGTCACCTTCAGTAGGGATTAGAAGCCCCAAAGACAAACCTCCTCAATTTCACTCGATAGTAAAATCTATGGATACTTATAAATATTTTTCTGAAATGGAATTCATCAGTCAGAAAATAAATGTTTATATTTGAAGTAATTTTGTTGCTTTAGGCCTGGTATTTCAAATGTGCATTTAACTTACAAAAGCAAACACTGTTGCAAGGTTTAAGGTGAGTAAGTAGGAAGGCAAGACAGATACTGAAAAAAGCTGAAAACCATAGCTGGAGATACCTAACTGCACAGAAATGACGTTCTTTATTGTGTGGCCAGGAATGAGTTTATCCAGGGTGTGGTATGCTGGGTTCCTGTATTTCAACATCAGCTGTTGCTTACCCGGGCAGAGAGGACAGATGTATTTCCTGCATTCCCTATCGGGTGCTCACAGTCTCACATTGCCAGTGACTGTCACACCACGCTGCTGCCACAGCTGCAGCAGCGAAGGCTGTAAGTCAGGCAAGGTTTGTGAGAGAGGTAACAACTTTTATTAGACTAATTGATAGAGTTCAAAGCTTGTTCATCCAAAAACTTGCCAGTTTTTCCAGATAGATCAGATGGTTAAATAAAAGGTGTTATCAGCAGTTGTAGATGTCTTGCATGGACTAATCATCAGGAATAATTTCAAAGTGTTCTTAAAATAGTAAATTATTTTTTTCTCACAATACACCTAGGAGGTAGGTAAGCAGTTTTCTGGGTTTAGCCTTTAAAAGTGGTTAAAGAGATTATGTAATTTTCCCAGAGCCAAACAGCAAACAGTGGCTAAAAAGAGTTTCAAACTAAGGACCTCATCACTTGAAGAGCACTTGCAGCCTAGGAAAGGAGAAAGCCCCCAGAAAATCACCAACGTACCAAAAAATGTGGGACCTCGACCCTGGTTCCAAAGGAGGGACGGGTTTTGCAGCTACCTCGGAATCAGTTTGTGTCCAATTTCCTTTGAGAACTGACACACTAAGAAGTTGTTCTGTTTCCAGAATGAAGATGTTACAGCTTGTGTGCTAAAGGCTGTCCTGAAGATATTAACTAGATCTGTTTTAGATCTTGTATTAGTATATTTTTTCTGACTGAAATGATGGTCTCTAGAGAAATGAAACTGCCTGTAGGAAAGGAAACAGTATTCCATCTGGAAAATTAAAGAAAATACTTAGTTTTTAAACTGCTTGATTGAAAGTATTTTGTTGAATGGACCCAAAAGTCACATTGCAAGAAAATCTGTGGGTGTATAAACTGTTTTCCTATTGCGCCTGCATAGTGGAAACCGTATTTCAGGCTCCCCAAAAATCTTCATTTGCATCTCTCAGTACAGTAGTGTTTTAGTTGAAATGCTGCATGAGGGGAAATGCAGTCAGTGCAGGATGCCTGGACCACGGTAGGCAGAGGCAACTGTTCAGAACCACAACCACCACAAAAAAAGGCATCATCAGAATAAAACAGCCTCAACCCAAAATTTCTGGGGCAAGCTTAGCAAAACAAAAGGAAACATTGGATTTTGGGGATGTCAGAATATTTTGTTTGTGTGGCAAATACTAGCAAGAAAGTTGGAATTGACACTTAAAAATTTTCAATTAATAAACTTAAAGTTAGTGGAAATTTCCTTTTCATGACAGCTTGGGGAGAACAGATGTTGAAGTGTCAAAGTCTTCTGTGAGACAAGGATTCCAAATCTTGTGGGGCTCTCTTATGAACTATTTCTACTGTTATCCCTGATTGGCACATTTTAAGTGTAAGGATATCAAAGGTATGGAATAATCATTCTGTTTTGTGAATGGAACAGGGCCTATTAAGTTACTCACATCTGTGGTAAATAGTTAATTAGACAGCTCAGTAATTGTAAAAAAACAACAATGTGAATGATCAAGTCAGACTTCTTTTTGTTTTACTCATGATGATCAGACTTCTTTCTTAATAACCAAAGTCCAGCCCAGCAAGACTCACTCAGAGGAGTCAAGAATGGGTCCCAGGAGAGTAAGTGAATCATAATGTGAAACTCCCATTGCAACAGAGAAGTGATTTCAAAACTAAACTGCCTAGAGATAGACACCATGTTAGCAGAAAATGAAGTGTAAGACAGAAAAATAGAGAAGGTCAGACTGATCAGTTTCTAAATATGTTTTTTCTCCCCTTTTGAACAGGCACAACAATGGAGAACTTGAATGTCCCATTCCTAGATCTTACTGAAGAACAGCAAGGTAAGGGTAGCACACAAAGATCAAAGCTTCATCTCACTCACAGTACCCAACGGTGTTTGCTAGAGTGGTCATGAGTCAGTTAAGTTTGTTTCCCCTGAAAACACACTCCATCCACCTCCTTGCTTGTAAAAGAGAGACCAGCAGTCAGTTCCTGGCTCTTTTATTCTCTTCCAGGCTTCTCATCAGGCCTTGGGCATGTGCTTGTAGGAATTTAACTGCATGAAGGAGATTTTGCTGTGCATTCAATACCTAATGAGCTATCTCAATACCTTGGTATCCAGGCCTTTGTGTCTTTGTGCCTGTCTGTAAAATAGCATGGTGAGAATAAGCAGCCATTAAATAGCTTGGAATGCTTCCCCTGCTTCTCTAACTGGGACAATAGTATCACAAAGACACCAGTAACTTGTATGGACTATTGACATTTTTCCACTCATTTCTGGCAGACTGAGTTGCTCTGTACAATACAGCACTACTCTCTTTCCTATACACTAACACGCTGGTGTGGGGCAGCATGCTAGAGCCTGATGTCTGTCACTACACCTACACTGAGCACCACAGGAACACTACCACGCAACCCACCTCTACTGCTGCACAGTGATTTGCTTGGTTTTCCTCCCAGACATTTTCCAGAGGGTTTTTACTACTGATGTCAAGTACTTGGAGAATCATGAGAAATTGAACCAGTCCTTCTGGGAATCACTTGTAAAATGTTTAGCCACCACTGACCCACCTATCCTGAATACTGAAGAAAAGAACAATGTAAGTTACTAAAGAAATGTGCATCCTTTGCAAGACATTGTTATACAGCTACTTTTATACTTCTTTTATACTTCTCTGATATCCTTTGGGGAGGGAAGACATACAGTTCAATTATCTGATATGCTAAAATGTATCTAAAACATGCTAAATGCTGTAAAAGGGCACTTAGGTAAGTGAGACTCAGGCCTCTGCTTTTTAGTTCATTGTTCTCCATGTGGAAAAATACCTGGCTGTGTATAAATTCCCCAGGATCAGTTCGGCTCACTGTTAGTGACATTTTGCTGTAAGATACTGCAGAATTGCATGTCCGTTTTCAGACCCTATAACTCTATTTCTCCAGCTCTTTAAATAGTTAACTATTACACACCATGGTTTTTTCCCAGTTGCCTGCTCTGCTTTGAGTTGCTGAACAGTGTTTACATTCTCTTCCCATCTTTGGCACTACTCTTTGTCCCTGATTTCCCCCTTGTACAGTAGGATCAGGAGATTACATTTCCCACAGATGGGGCGAGATACATTCATTCGTATAGCAGGGTAGGTTTTTACAGGCTATGTTTTATTGGAAAGACTATTTGCTGTTTCCTTACCTTACTTTCAGCTCCTCGACAGCTGTACTGTCCTGCCTGGAGGCTGTGCAGCCTGCCTGAAAGCTGTAGAGAAGAAAGGAGTCAGGGCAATGGCTGTTCTTTACCTCTTGCTGAAGACAACCAACCCATCTGGATACAGGCAGCTGCCCAGCTCCAAGGGAAAGGGTGAGTCCTACCTGGCTCTTTGTCAGCTGTTTTGTTAAAATTACTGCAGTGCCACTGGGACTTGACATCAGCTTGAGCACTCTGCTATATGCTTGGAAGTGATTATTGGTGAACAGCTAAAATGTCTAGAAATACTGCTTGGAAAAGTCATTTAGGTATGGTGGGAACAGGAACCAAAGATGGTATTTTACTTTAGTTTGCCTTGGCTTCTTCTGGGGAAAAACACTTGTTTGTTTAGGGAGAGAGGATGTCCTGGGATGATGATGCCAAATAAATTTCTCTGACTAGAAGTGGTGCCCCAGTTTTCCCTGTCTAGCTGGATTCATGATACCTGGGGTACTTTTTTGCATGGACTGTTATCCAGCCAGCCTGGACCTCTCTGAGCTCTCACAGTGGTCAGAAATCTGAGCTGAGCTACTGAAAATATTTTTGCAAATGACCCCAGCAGCACACATAGTAGTAACTAAAAGGAGTGGATAGAGGATGCCACTCAGGGTGCTGAACCTGGCAACAAGATACAAATAGACTCCACTGCACTTCTTTGCCCAGTTGTGCAATAAGAAACTAAGTGCAGTTCCACAGGGACCACAGAGTCATTAATTGTCTTCAGTAGATCACAGAGCTGCACTCACTTAAGATAATCCTGAATTTAACTGGACACCCTCGGGGAGATCCTGTTCCTGTTTCTGCCTTGATCAGGCATGTTCATGACGGGGAGAGGCCTCCCAGCCCGGAGAACAGCCCAGCTTTGGTTATCTGTCAGAGCAGGAAAGTTTGTCCCAGCAGGGTCCCCCCTCCTGCTCTTGGACAGCGAGCAGCATCGAGCAGCCAGGGGGGAATCATGTCTAGCTGCATATGTCCAATATTACAACTCATAACGAAGAGCTGCACAGACCTGCAGGTCCTCAGCATAGAGCTGAGTTTGAAGCTGTTAAGAATCACCTGCAACTCCAGCCACACAAGCCAGGAGCACTTCACTGCCTGGCCCAGGAGTCAGCATCCCGCAGGATTCCCCTCCCGGGTGACTGGGCCTGGCTGGCTTTGAGGGCTTTTATGCCACAAGAGGGTGCTGGCACTGCGACATCAACACAGGGAACCCAGCAGGTCGGGGCTGGAGGGAGGAGTAGCCCAGGGAAAGGTGAGCAACTGTTCTCCAGCTAAAGAATCTATCAATCAGCTGCAGCTGCTGTTGCTTCAGGGAGTGAGAATTTTCACAGAGGTCGCATTATGGGTAAATTAAAGGCCAGAATATGAAACTTCAGGCATCTACCACAACCATTTAAGAAAGTCTAAACAGTAGTGTATGTGATGCTTTCATTTGTAATGCTTTGTACTGCTCCTTGTGTGCAAAAAACACAGCTGAAATAAGACCGAGGGTCTGATTTCCTGTCAGACAACCTTAATAAAGCATTTTGAAATCTGTCATTGTAAAAGAAAGAAAATGTAAATACTTGTTTCTAATATTTTTTTTTATTTATATATAAAACAGATGAAAAATTGAAACTTCTAAAGAGATTGGAAAGGAATCTCATGCTTTCACAAGGGGAAAAAAAGTCTGAAAACTCATCCCATGAGTCCATGGATGAAGATACACAAGGTAAAGAGGATTTACTTTATTTTTTTTCTGACACATAATTTAGTCTGATTGCATGTTCATAAGAGATTTGTATAGGAGACTTGCAGAAATTCAGTAGCAATTCTGCAGAGCTCTGAAAAAAGTAAGAAGCTGTGCAAAAGAGAGAATATAGAAAATAATCAATACCTCTAGATTCATTCTCAGCAAAATAGTGGCTGCCTCCTGCTCTTGTGGAAGTTGGAGGTTTCAGAAACAGAAATTCTGCTGTGAGATTTCTTCCCAAATACAAGATCAAAACTTCTACGATCTTCAGTGCGTTTATGGTCTTGCTGAAGCCTGTGCTATAGCAGGAGGCAACGAATAGTCAACGTACAGTGGTAGCTGGCAGTGCTAGAATACTTCTTTGGCATTTATTTTCTTATCAAACACCAACAGTGTATCAAAAATCACTTTGGCTGCCACTAGAGCATTTCATTCATGGGAAATGAGAGAGACTAAGAACTGACAGGCAATATGCAAGTGAAAATGCTGATATTGGCTTATTCTGTCACAGAAAGCCACTAGCTGATTAAGATCAAGTGAGTGGCATTTAGAAATAAAATTTTCAAACTAATTAGCAGTGCTGATAATGTATGTGTTTAAAATAAAAACTTTCTCACTACGTCCTTTATACAAATTATTTCAACTTCAGACTTTGCTGTTTTTCTCCTATTCAGCCAGCTTTGAAGAGAGTTGTGACCCAAAAGCAGCTAATAATGATGTTTGATTTCAAAGCCTTGATTTTTACCTGCATATCCCACAGCCATTATCATAAGCAAACAACAGTACTGTTGTTTTTGATACTGCTGGCACATTTTTCTTTAATCTGATGAAAAAAAACCACTTTCTCTATCCAGACAGTGATGAGGAAGATTTAGGAAGACAGAAGACTGAAGGCCAATTACTTGGAGGTAGGGTAGTGAAAACAGTATTGGTTTTTACTAGAGACGACCAATATAAACAACAACAACAACAACAAAGGATAATTTCTGGCATTCTTTGGTTTGACTTCTAAACAAAGGTATATTAACACGTATAGGCATAGGAATTTGGCTGTAGGAAAGGCATTCCCTAGAAGATGAAGCTCAAGTAATACTGATACTCAGCCATGCCTGTGGTTAGAGTTGAACCAGGGGAATAGCAAAATCTCCTGTTGTGGGAGAAGTCCTGCTGCCTGGGTCTGCACAGTTGCCATTGAAATGCAGCAAGAGAGTTTTGAGCATATCTATCACAGCCACTACTGACAGGGTCTGCAGTCAGCCCTCAGCGCTGACCGGAGATCATCAGTGAGGACCACACCTGGGATCTCATTGCTGAGGCTTTTCCTTTCCTTCCAAAGGAAAAATGGAAAATAAGTACAATGTAGATCAAGGAAATGTGCTGTGTGAACACAGAGAAGTACCTATCTGCTTATGGTATAGAACCATAGATGTAAAAAAGTTAAGGCTTTAGTAAATTAATGTCTTAAATTGATCTCAGCACACATGTAAGAGCAGCTTATTTAAACTGACATTAGGAGATCTAATTAGTTTTACAGGAGTCTGTTTCTAACCGACTCCAGCTATTGTGAGAGACAGAATATGGGGAGTTAATAATCCATTTTATGTTTCCCACTTTCAAACTGCACAACCCACAACAGAGCTGCTCTCTCTAATGAGTTGGTATCTACCTTGTCACTTTTACACAACCACACTAATTTCAAAAGAGTTGCATGGGCTAGGACTGGCAGCAGGATGTGCATACTCATAATAGGTATTAATCTATATCATCTTTGGATACCATTTTAGGCACACCAGCAGAGGTTGTTCCCTACAGAGATTCAGGTAAGCATTCCCAGATAACCTCATTCTGCTGGGAGGAAAACTGTAACTGCAGTTTCCTCTTTCTGACATGCTTATATATTAAAAAATAACCTCTAGGCTGTAAATCCATTGGTTTCCCATTAGCCTGATGTTGGACCTGGGCATGGTGCAGACATTTTGTTGCAAGCTTGTCATGGTGGCTGCCTGACAGCAGGTGCACACCTGTACAAGGTGTTCCAGCAGATTAACCCATTTTTTGTAGGCCTGCTGGGCTCTCACAAGATCAGCTCACAGCAATTGTCATCCTTTTCAGGAGAAAACTCAGCAATTCTATTGGGCAACTGTTCAGTCTTTCCCAAGAAAGCTAGGCAGTTTTCAGCATTCCCTGCAGCCCTCTATCTCCTCCTCAACAGGGAAGCAAGACTGGGAGGGAGCTGGAACCTGTTTTCTGCAAAACAAGTGATACCCAGCTCTGAACACCTTCCTCACTTGGCTCAGAGCACAGAGCGTTCCCCAACAGAAGATGCTAGGTGAAAGCCAAATGACAAGCAACCAAGAAACAGTCCCAGCTGAGGCTTGAACAGCCAGTCCAAAGGCAAATTTCCTTTTATCAGAGACTGCTGAGCAGCAGCAGAACAAATGTAAAAAGCCCATAGCAGGAAATTTTCAATGGCTTGATTGCATTAACGACCTCAGGCCTCCCACTCCCAGGCCAGTGCCACATCATTAGTTAGGAGAGGCAGACAGCACAGCACACTGGCCTTCTTGAGAGGATACCTGCTCAACCACTTTTCTTCCGTGGAGTGGGCAAGAGTTGCTGCAAATTGGATCGTTTATCTTCTTCCCAATTCTGTCCTCAGCTTATAAATTGCAGCATAATCTGTAGGGAAGGTTTTTGAGTTACCTATCTCCGGAGAGCTACATAAAATATGAAGGTAGAGGAATATATTGTAATACAATATTCTTCCTGCATTATCAGGTGCAGAAAGAGGATTTTTTTCAACTTTAACAGTTGGCTTTTGGCCTCCCCAGCTCTCACCATGGCCAATGTTGCTTTAGTTCTAGATTACTTTAACGTGCTGGACTGAGACACAGAAAATATTTAGCTGGTGCAGGACACCATGCCTATTGCATTGGACAGGTTCAGGTGACACATGCAGCACCAGTGATCCCAGTTCTGCTTGGTTCCAGCTTCAGTTCTAGCAACTGAACACTAACAGAGAGGTCATCAATCATAGGAGACTGGTGCCCAGCTATTTCAAAGAACCTGGGATCACTGTGAACAGTCAGTTTTATTGTTACCTGTTCTTGAGCCCTTTTAACTTCCTTCATTTCCTAGCAATTTTAAGTACTGTTTTGCCTACAGTGAGTCACCAAATAGGTGAATACTTGCCGTGCTTGCTAGTGATGATAATTGTGGGAAACAATGTATTTGTATTATTTTTACCATCAGAAATAATAAAACTATGTTGCTTTTCAGAGATTACCAGAAGAGAAGATTCAATTGCAGATGGTAAATACAAACAAGCAAAGAGAAGTTTTTCTGCTTTCTTTCAGGACTGAGTTTTGCTTAGTGATAGTAGCTGTATCAGCTCCTTGATATCTAGATATTTCCTAAGAAAAAAGCACAGTTTGAGAATAGTTATTAAAATGGACTGTAATGCTGTAATGGAAAAAATACTGTGCAAGTCATTCCATGATGTGGTTACAGTGGGATTATTACATTCAGGAGGCAGAGTAATACAGAACAGACACTTGCCAAGTATGAATTGATGTTCTCATCAATTCGGCACCTATAGATCATTCTTACCACTGCACAGAGGAACATTTGCAAGTCAGAATAGTGCAACACTATGTTATCCTCAATAATCAAATAACTTGAGTTTGTCCCCAAACCAGAACCTGATCAATGCAGAATGCTCAAGGAATCAAAAATTCATAAATGTGACACCAGTATCAGGTGACAGAGAACAGAATTTCTTGTCCAAGTTTAATTGCTTCCTGGTTCAAAAGCACGATAGCAGAGGTCTGTAGCTCATTTGGAGTATGTTTCCAGTACTCTCCTGTTACATCTTCAGAGAAAATTAAATTCACTGCCAGGCAGTGGTCGCCTGGATGCGCAGCCCAATGTGAGTGAAATCAGCATCTAAAACTTGCAATGAATCAGCTCCCAAAGGCTGACATGCAGCAGCTGCCTAAGGGTCTTCTCAAGGGATCAACAAACAAAAAAGTAAAAAACCTTCTGCTTTGAACAGGTCATTGGAAATCTGGTAAAATATTCAGCTCTTTCTGACTTCTGACAATGCAACTGGAAAAATAACAGAATTTGGCATCTCTGCTCATAACTAGCGTAGAGCAAAATGCTCTCTATTTAAACTTCTAATAATATCTACCTTGTTGTTATGCTGTTCCTTCTGTGTTTCAGTATAGCTATAGGAACCTAATTGTCAGCTACAGTTCTTAATTTGGACAGTGCAATAATTCTTCAGCATCAGGGTTAAGTAGATTGATGGCACTCATACGCTTAGTAATTAAGATGGTTGTATTATTGTAGTTGTGATTGTGCAAAGCACCCAAGAAGCAAACTGAAGCTCCCTTGTACTACTGCTTTACTCCCCCACTGTAATTCTGAGAATATTGATTGTTCCAGACTAGACAGAAAAGACCTAGAGTGCTTTAAAACAATTCTGTATTGTTAATGCAACTATCTGATTATGCTTTTACCTAAAAAAAACCCCAAACCAAAACAAAAGCCAATCCTGCTCTTTTTGGAGTGTTTTTAGAATTGCTAATTTAATCTTTCTGAAATGCTCGCAGATCTCTCCTTTGAACAAACAGTTCTACATATATTCTGCTCTGATAATGTATTTCATATACAAAAGGGAAATAAACTTAAACCTCCTTAATTTCAGAGTTCCACAGCAATAAAAGACATTTCTTTTTTGCAGCCTATGAGAATGAGAACACTCACCTCCATCAGTGGACGGTACGGTGGATGGGCATACGGAAGGATGGTAATTTTTTTTTTAAATTAATTTCTCTTTTTTTTAATTCAACTGATGTCAACTTTGTTGAACCTTAGTCCACGAATAAGATCTGTGGCTCAAAACTTATGCACATGTAGGTTTTGCGGTTGAATCTAGCGTATGAGGCATCTCATGTGGAAACAGACTTTATTACAGTGATACACTGTACTTAAGGCGTACATAAGGGCCATGCCTGCAGACCCAACCTCATTTTCCTTCTCTATTTCAGATGAATTCTTTCATTTTGTCATTCTTTGCTTTGCAATTGGAGCTTTACTAATTTGCTACTACTACCACAATGGTAAGGCAAGACTTCAATGGAAGGTAAATGGCTGCACACACTAGAAAAATGAACAAAGCCAAACATTTATTTTGTTGCCTTAGATTGGACTATTTCTCTTGGAATTGGTTTAATCACCTTTGCTTCCCTCGAAACCACTGGAATATACTTTGGTCTAGGTAAGTGTGTCTACAACAGCCAGCTCTGTATCAACACTAAGGATATAAGGTCACACAGTCATTAAACTACCTAAGTCTATAAAACTATGTAAATCATCACGTAACTAGCCCATCAACATCTCATTCTCAATTACACAGTGTGGCTGGGGACAAACATGCCTTAGTGACACTGAAGGGAGAGGGTGACTCATTTTTCGTTCTCGGTGATCACAAGACCCTGTGTCACTCTTTCTGCAGCAATGGCTGAACGCTGAGTTGCCTTGACAACGTGTAATTTTAGCAGCAGGGCTGTCTCCCCAGATCCACCCTGTCAGGTGCTGCGCACTCAGGCTGCTGCTCACTCCCCTGGGACTGAGGCGGCTGAACGCCCTGAGGGAGAGCTCGCAGCAGAACCTGGACAGCAGCAGCTACTGAAAATGACACTAAAAAAAAGAGGCATTCATGAAAATCCCTAGGGATGTCATGGGACAGGTTGCAACTATCAGCAAGTTCTGGCTTCCCAAATGAGAGCAGGAGTCTCCTTTGTAAGTGGGTGCTAATATTTTTGGTAGGTTGTGGATGGTTTTTCTCAGGAATCAGCCTTGTCACTACTTTGTTATTAATGATATCACAAAAGTGCTTGCTTAATCAGTAATCCTGGGTTCATTAATATTGCAAGTGTCAGTGTCTGGTTTTTAACATTTTTCTGGTTTTTATGTTTTATGTTGCTATTTGGCTTGTCTTGAAAAAAAAATGTTTGTTTTCACAATTAGTGTATCGAATTCGGAGCGTACTTGACAGCTTTGTTCCTCTGATTGACAAATTCAGGCCACCAGGTAATAGTGATCTTCTTACTGGCTGCATGCATGTTCCCCAAACCTTCCTGGGTACTTCATTTTATTCAAAAGATCTTAAGACTAACTTCTCTAAATTACAATTTGCAATCTTATTTTCTTAATTAAAAAAAAAAAAAAAAATTGAAAAATTACTACAGTTCATTACAGCTGCTTGGGTTTGAAAATTAATTATTCTTGACTTTCCATGTGGCAGAGCATTTTCACATTTTTAATGCTCTGCTCTGTATGAGGTATTAACTATTTCCTGACAATGTCTGAGTAAGAATTCTGTAGCTCAATTAAAAACTGAGGGAGTGGGGGTGGGTTTCTCTTGTCGACTCTTCAAACAGACTCCAGGCTCATGTTTATCTGTGTTCATGAACACAAAATACAAAGAATGCTGAAAAGCTGCACAGATACATGACAAATTAAACACAATCAGTCTTCTTTTTCTTCATCATGCAGGTATGAGGAAAGCTGCCTAGGAGGAATATTTCAGAGGAGTTCCACAAAACCCTGCTGTCTGAATTTCTAGTATTAAAAGAACTGCTTTATGAGGCAAACGTAGAAACCTAATGGTTGATGTGAAATACTGAAATGTTAAACCATAGAAAGACATCATTCCCCCCACTCAAAAATAAAGCTGAAACTGCGTTACAGGGCCCCGTTCTTTCTTCTGAAGTGATGTGTGGCTCAGCAGAGCTCATAAGACAACCTAGATGTAGGTTTATATTTAATTTCATTAAATATAAACACATTCTCCTTCCCTCCCCCACACAACCATGTTAGTCTGCCTGTGGTGTATCAAAATCAACAAAATGACCAGTATGATCCTCAGCTGGTTCTGGATTAGGCTCTGGATGTTTCAGTCGGAATCCTGGCAACCACAAAACCATCTCCTCTTCACCCCTTGTGATGCTGCAAACCAGGCAAACACCAGCTGCTTGCTTACACAGCTGAGCCCCAACAGTGCAATAGCACTGAAGCAGATTAATTTATTGTGGCAGAACTCAATATAGTGGGTGTATAATGATTTCACCCAGTGAAAGCTGGGTGAGATTTTACATGCAGTGACATAATGGTGCAGTAATGAGATTATTAACAGCAGCAAATTTCATCTCTTCTTCTGAGGGGAAAAATAAAGTGCTTGATTTGACCCATCCCCCATGGGGTTTTTTTAATTTTTTTTTTTTTAGTAAAATGAAGTGCAACTTTGACATTCCTGTCATTTTATAGGGTCCTGTTACACATTATATATGTAGGGATGATGCAGTCATAGGCAGACTGCAAAAAAGGGAATACCTTTAAATTTTTAGTAAAAACGCAAGGTCTTCATACTCACAGAAGGATGAAGGCATCAAGTCAGACAGAAAGAGCCACAAAACATGAGAATTGTAAGGAAATGTGGATCTAAAAGCCATTTGCCCAAACAGCCCAGAGTTTCAGAGAAGCAATTTTAAGCCTTGCTCAGAAAATTAAAACACTTTTTAGCTGTACTTAAAGGACCAGTGTTGATCGTTCTTGTGTGTTGCAGTTCCATTTGCACACCCAGAAATACCAGCAATTGTGTGCAGGCCTGTACTGACACAGCACAGCACTTACCTAAGATGTCACAGGTTAAATTAAGCAATAAAGATGAATACAAGTTATTTTGTAATATTTATATTCTCATTTACATGTACTATTTACCTGTCTTTGTAGAAATAGTCCATCATACCAAAATACTGTATATTTTGTGTTGTTAGTCTGCAAATAAAATCTTGCTCAGACCACTGTAGTGTTGTTAGTGTCAAAAGGCTTTTGAACTTAAAACTACGTATAGTCACCCTGCTCTGATAAAAATTGCTTCTTTAGTTTCCTCTGAAAGATAATTTGTGGAATAGTCAAGGTGAGAAACAGATTTTAGTACTAAGTATGTTTTCAAATTTGGTACTCTGCAGTCAACAACATGAATTTTTAATTTATTTTTTTTAAAACAGAAGCTGCTTAAGGGTAAAACAAGCAAAACATCTAAAAATAACAAAACATTTAAAAATCACCCAGTGGAACCCATCATGTGAGATGAACAGCTCACCCAACTTAGAGCAGCTCACAAGAAAAGAGTCAATTCTATAGAAAAAAGCAACTTACATGTTCAGCTGCATCCTCTCAGGTATCTGGGAATTTCCTGCTGTTCTTTCAGATCCTTCTTCTCGAGTCCATCTCACTGTTTTAAACATTCCTGCCTCTTGCCCAATGCTGGTTTCACGTATCACCCTTGCTGCAGCACTGGCCAAGACTCAAAAATATGATACAAGTTCCTACGAAGAGTTTCAAACTCCTTAAATGAGCTTGTGCTCCCTGAGCTCCCATTCTCCAAGTCCCTCCTGAGCCCACGGCTCATCGCTCATTCCCACAGCTCTGCTGGGCCTCCACTGCCCCGATGGTTCCCCAGGGCCTGGAACATCTCCTTCCTCCTCGACATTATCCAGCACACAGGGTGCTTCCTTCTTGTCTTTGGTTTTAAATGGCCAGGGAGTAATGCAGAGAGGAGAAGCTGAAGCAAATGCATTTCCACTCTCCTCCTGCAACACATGTTCCTGCCATTCACTACCCAATGCCTAACGTTTCTCTCCAGAACAGGGGCTCCTGCTATTAGAGCAGGCTGACAAAGGGCTGCTGCCCACGAATCGTTAAATAACCTGAAGGTTTTTCAATGTCTGAAAACACTGAGATGACACCTGACTGCACAAAATCCCACACAGAAAAAAAGAGGTTAAAAACCAGGGGTTTTTTTAAGCTGGTATTTTTATTAGAACTCTCTACATAAAGCACCTTTGCCTGCCTTAAACTTACAGTACTTCTCTGAACACTGCTTTTCTGTAACACAGCACAAGATGCTTCAAACTACTCCGCGTTTCTCGATTTGGACACTGCCACCTTAACAGCTTGCACGATGGCATCTTTATCAATGCCAAACATCTTCAGGAGCTCAGCTGACTTCCCGCTGCGTGGTACATGAGATACAGCCAAGCGACTGACTGTGATACCAGGCTCTCCCACTACTGCAGCGCACACCGCTTCTCCAATGCCACCTACAAAAAAAGGGCAAACATCACATCCATCTGTGTGCGTCAACAGGTGACATATAGATCGCATGTATATCACATCCAAAGGTCTGTGGAAGTTAAATCCTCAATTCACATGCTTATGAGAAAAATCAATCACAATATATGTCCAAGTTACCCACTTGTGAAATGAAAGCAATTCCCTGTTTCAAAGGTGTTCTGAGGACGACCAGCCTGACATTTCTGAAGTACTTACAAACTGGCAGTAAGAACCATACACCTCTGAAGGGCACAGGACTGTCAGGATGCCCTCGCCACTTCAGCATCAGTCACCAACAGCCAGTTTTAAAAATATATTTAGACTGAGGAGTATTTACAAGTGTACTTAATGTGCTGAAAGCAGCAATTCCCACCAATCTCAACAGCATTTAAGAGCTCCATCTTTTCACAATGCCTGTACACGCCACTAGGCACCTCTCTGAATTATGTAACATACGCACAACCTTTGCTTAGAGCTCAGCTCAGATTGAATCACTATCAGTCAGAGGGACAGAGGATGCAATGGAGAACCACGTGGCAGCAGGAGAGACACTGGAAGCAGTACTAGGGAAGAAGAAAACATGGGAATAGCGTCACGAGCACGTGCTCTGAGACCTAGTAGGAGAGACACCTTGGTGCTGCACTGCAGTTAGGGTGTATCCAGGAACACGGGGCTTTTCACAGCTCTGGGCATGGTGTGATTTAACCAGCCAAACTCAGGCTCCAGCCACAGGCACCTCCATGGATGTGGCTGGTAAGATCAGCCTGACACAGCTTTGCAATGCATCAGCCTTGTGATGCCTGTACGCTTGACCTTCCTTGACTGCATCACACAGAGGAAGCTGTGCCAGTGTAAATCACACGCTCATCACCTCAGAGTGGGATGATTTTGCCATTTTGCAAATCTGCAGTAAAATATTTGTCCAGAGTTGAAAGATAAGCTAGAAAATGATGAGGCTTAGTGATGCTATCACTATCCATAGTCTGGAATAAAAGCATGGTATAACCAGCTCACTTCAGATACCCGGCAAGAGTGATGCTCACCTTAAAGTAGGACAATACTCTCATCTCTACTAATTTCTATTGGTAGATATCCACAAAACCTAATGCCATAGTTCACAGCTGCCTCTCTGCTTATTTCTCCATCTCCTCCCAAAAGGAGCAAGCCTGACATGCAATTCACAACCGCTGCTCTCTGTTTGCATAAGGTCTCATCTTCACAGGACATGTTTGCACAGGTGAGCTCCTGAAAACCTGTGCAAACACGGCACGTCAGAGAGCAAGTGGCAGCAGATTATGGAGTTAACTCCAGTTGGTGGCTGGTCACAAGTGGCGTTCCCCAGGCTCAGTACTGGGGCCAGTGTTGTTTAATATCTTTGTCAATGATCTGGATGAGGGGATCGAGTGCACCCTCAGTCAGTTTGCAGATGACATCAAGTTGCACATGACTGCTGATCTGCTTGAGGGTAGGAAGGCCCTACAGCAGGATCTGGACGGGCTGGATCAATGGTCTGAGACCAACTGTTTGAGGTTCAACAAGGCTGTGCCAGGTCCTACACTTGGGTCACAACAATCCCATGCAGCACTACAGGCCTGGGGAGGAGTGGCTGGAGAGCTGCCAGGAAGAGAAGGACCTGGGGGTGCTGATAGACAGCCGGCTGAATGAGCCAGCAGTGTGCCCAGGTGGCCAAGAAGGGCAATAGCATCCTGGCTTGTGTCAGATATAGTGTGGTCATCAAGACTAGGGAAGTGATTCCCCCCCTGTACTCTGCACAGGTGAGGCTAAAACCTCTCTTTTTCTTTAACTGAATGACTTCTCTCTCAGGTCAGGAGAAGCTGTGAGCTTCCAGCCCCTGGGGAATAACTGTGAGGGCTGTGACCTCCTGGGCCCAGCTCACCTTCATGGTAATGGTCCTCAACAGTGATGATTCTGCCTTTGGTTGCTCTTGCATTTTCAAGTATTGTCTTCTTATCCAGGGGCTTTATAGTGAAGGGATCAATCACACGGATGAAGATTTTTTCTGCAGAAAAAGAATGAAATTATTTGCAATATGAATTTGGAGAATGGAAGAAAAGGCAAGTGGTACAACCAGCCCGTGATCTTTTAGAGCTATTAGGAAAACTGTCTACACTGACTCTCAGGTATCTGTACTTAGCGCTTGTCTACCACAGAATCCAAACAACAGTAATTTTTTTATGCACTCTTTCTTCATGTACCTTGTGAGACAGAAATATCCATCCATTCCACAGACAAAACTCTTGAGGTAGAAAAGCCTTGGATAAGTGACTCAAGGTCACTAGGAGTGCCTGTCAGCAAAACAGGAACTTTACTGGCCTTCCCACAGGTAAAAGCAGAATCTTAGTCACCAGTAAATTTTTCTTATTCAAACTCAACCACAATTTCTTTCCCAGACTTTTATTTTACCTTTAACTTTATTGTTAAGTCAGGAACAATTTCCTCCTGCTTCTTGGGTCTGTGGGCATTCTGAATTCTTCACTGCAGGCTGCCTACCTATCAGGTATGCTGGTCTGAACTGCCCCAGCCCTGACTGTGGCACCCTTAAGTTTGGCATCAAAATCATAATTTTTCCTGTCATCACAAGGCAGGCCCAGATTGCTTATTAAAGCTATGTACAAATGGTGATTGTTTATAAAGAACAGCAAATTACATGAGGTTTTGTCTGATCTTGGCTAGCTGAACACTGAGGCAACTCTTATCATACACAAAGAAACCCTATGTTACGTTGACAGTTTTGTGATTGAAGGCTCTTTAGTGGCCAGTGTATTTTAGGTATTAGACACTGCCCCTAAACTAAGGGGATATCCCTCC
The DNA here is from genome assembly GCF_000700745.2 of Antrostomus carolinensis. Classification (NCBI taxonomy): domain Eukaryota; kingdom Metazoa; phylum Chordata; class Aves; order Caprimulgiformes; family Caprimulgidae; genus Antrostomus; species Antrostomus carolinensis. The sequence continues at coordinate 20,410 of NW_010309851.1, read as the reverse complement.
ATACCTGGTTATCCACACTTCAAGATCAGCAGAGCATTGCAAAGCATGGTAAATGCAGAAAAATAACAATAGTTCTGAAAATAAAACTTGCAAAATGTCCTAGGCCTGATGGCTCAACACTGTGACAAGGTATCTGTCCTCCTAGATACAGCATCCAAAGCAACCCCTAAGCCACAGGCAGCATTAATTGCATCCACTCTTACTATTTGCAATCTCTTTCTGAGCATAGGGCATAGGCTACTGACTCACAGGTGGATTTGATGTTTTTTTAATCTTCTTATTTAATGGAAGGACTTTTATCTTTGCTGTGAAAGGCAGTGCACTTCAGCACTATCATAGAACTGTTGCCTCCCATGCTAGTTAAACGTTGATACATTCATTAAAAAAAGAACCAAGGCAGCAGTGAACCGTATCCACACAAAGGCACTGCAAATCCACAGCGCTGTGTAAGAGCACACCCAGTTGCTGTGCCTCAGCTGACAAGCTGCAGTTTGTCAACTGGCCCCAGCCCCTTTGCATTCTATGCTGTTGGTGCCCAAGCCTGCCCAGACAATAGGCCAGGGAAGGATCACTCCTGCTTCTTACACATTTCCTCTAAGATCCTGCCAGCACAGCACTTTCAGACAGATTAGCAATTCTAAGGAGACTTTGATCTGATCAGTTTGGCAATTTTCATGGCTACTAATGCTGCTAAACTAAGGAAAACCTACACAATTAGGCAAGATTGGCAGATGTATACTGTGTTGTTGCACTGTGTCAGCTCAGCAGGTGACCAGCTGTCTGTAACATTTTAATGAATGTTTACCAGTACAGAAGGTAAGCAGTTAGGCTGTGTGGTATTGATTTATTTTCTGTGTTAAATGATAAAAAAGGAAAAAAAAAACCCAACAACCCATAATCTGATCACCTTTTCTCAGCTGGTCTGCTGCAGCCAGAGCCTCATGCAGAGTGACTCCTGCTCCAATCACAGTCACTTGGTCATCCTTACTCTTCAGAACCACCTGGAAGAAAATGGTTCCATCTATTTTTAACAATAAACCTTATTGATATTTTTAACATTTCTGGAGATTTTATTAAATAGACCAAATCTTTGGCATTGGAATGTTTTAGAGGGAAAGGAGCTTTTACAGGAGGAACTTTGCTTATTTTTTCTGACACTGTTCATCTGGGAAATATTTACCTTTGCCTGTCCAATATGGAAGTCCTCATTGTTGTTGTAAATGACAGGATTTTCAGGACGACTAGTTCTTATGAAACAAATGCCCTGTTTCCAAAGTAAATATGTTGTAAGTTACAAAACTGGAAAAGCATTGACATTCTAGTTTGTAAACTCTATGAAAAAACAGCAAAATTACTTTTTCTATTTGTCTGGTTTTCACCCTTCTATGTCACCCCTGGTTCTACTGAGTAAACTTTTCTGTGCTTCCCCCCTGGCCCCCTCTCCCCAGTTCCCATTAGTCCTTTTTCAATAGCTGGTTATTTCAGACATTACAATACCATTAACCTCTTCTTAAGACCACGCCGATAACTTAAAATGTTCTTTCTGATTCCAAGATCTTTATTTCTCTTTTGTTCTCTTGTGGAAATAAGAGAATCCTATTCAAGTTAATTAGAATCTTAGAACTCTGCCATACACGGGCAGATTTTACTCTAGGAACTTTGAAGCTAAAGAAGAAATGCTCAGCTGAAAGCAAGGGAAAATGCTTTCCAACAGTTAATGTTCAGATGCCTTTCCAAAAGAAGTAACAAACCAGTACTTAAATCCAATTTCTCCCTCACCCTACCTTACACTCCTTTCCCTTCTCCCTTCCCCATCTTTTTGTCACAAATCACTCATCACATCTGTTACATACCAAATTTCCACACTCCTTCACTTAAAAGCTGTACTAGCAAGACTGAAATTTTTCAGATTATTTACTCCTTTCTCAAGGTAAATTCCTATGGCAGCCAAAAGAAGTACCAATCAAGGAGATGATCCAACCCAATGCTACCAATGATGTTTGACCATTACTTTGTCAAATTAGCTGGAAATAAGAGAGATCAGAAACTCTGTCACAGCCATATGGGAAGTCTCAGTTGTCTTCAGCCACAGTCCAATTTAATTGCAATCCATCTTCGACAACAGAGGAGGAAAAGATGACCAGTGAGACTGTCAACTCATATAAGCACCAGCTCTCAGTATCTCCAAAAGATGCAGACTGTCTTAGACTACTAGAGGACCTCGATGATCAAAACCTCAAGAAAAATTTATCTTTCCATATCTAGCTTCAATTTTGACCCCAGAGATCTCAGACTAGGAGTGCACTTTCTCTAAGTTTGCTTAAGAGCAACAAGAGAGTTACGCTTGCCCTTATTTCTGAGCCAATTTAGACCCAAACAGCTATTGCTGTGCAACCATTTACATCTCCCCAAATCTGGCCCACAGCATTCCAGACCGTTCATTCTGCACTAGCCTGGACAGAATGTCTGCAACCTTTCTGTGCAAATAAAACATCCCACTGCCATGCTAGAGCCTTTGAAAGAATCTGTGTGGGTAGAGACATACAAGAAACATGCAAGAAGCAATGAAAGTACAAAAAAAGGGAATTGTTCTCTGGTTCAGAAATACTGTGATGCAAACCTTGGTGTTGGCAGCTATTTCCACTGCTTTTTCAGTAGCTACAGCATCACTAGGGTAAAACACAGTGGAATTGGGAACAGCTCGGAACATGCACAGATCCTCCAGTCCCATCTGAGATGGCCCATCCTCACCTAAAAGAATTAAACCAGGGTTACAAAAGAGTAAGTGCACATTTTTGACAATCACTCAATATAGCAGTGAGGTTCAATGCAAACCAGAAAAAAAAAAAAGGTATTAAATAAGGCACACACAGGACATGCAAGTCTACCTGCTTGAGAAAAGAATCATCTTCTCCTTAAACTTGGAACCATCTAAACAGTACATAAAGATAGAAAGAGACTAAAAAGAAAGAGAACTGGGGTTAAAAATAAAAAATAGAAAAGAAAGCGTAACAATAAAACAACACAAAATTAAGAAAACCAAAATAGGAAGGGTATAGATACAGAAAGAGGGTCACAAGATATCTGAGCATCTTCAGATTTATATGTACTGAGGCTGCACAAGCAAAATTTGTACTCGTCAATAGTGTTCCCCTAGATTTAACCTGCTGGAAATGTGAAAGGAGAATTGCATGTGTTGCATCAGAAATGGAGAGTACACTTGGTACAACTACGCTCAAATTCTTAGGCTCACTTCAAGATTAAATGAAGGGTATGTATTTTTCAATACTATAAAAAGTCTTTTAAAGATAAATAGGGCGTCCATGTTGTTAATTTAACGATTCAAGTGCCTTATGGCATAAACTGCAGACCTATAAAAAGAATCATTAGCCAGAATGTGTGCTGGATGTCATGATTTTCCATAAAGAAACCACCACCACAACACCCCCCACCCCCAATGACCTTATGTAATGGTGCTTTGGGAATGGCACTGTTCCAAAGGAACCATGCAAAGAGTTCTGAATCCAGTCATGTCACAGCCTGCAGAGCAGAAGCAAGGCAATAAGCCTTCCCACATGCACCCCGCTACCTGTTACTCAAGAAGGACGAGTTCAGGAGGAAGAAGGAGAGTATTTTCATAACAGCAGCACAAAACTCTGAAGAACTTTAAACATGTTAAAGAAATCAATCATTGAATTCTGCCACTATATGTTACTAATAAAGCACGAACCAGGAAAAGAGCATCTTAGCTTTCAGTCATGACATGAAAATAATTCTCAACATCCCAGTTTCTAAATCTATATGCACTCTGACTGCATGAGTGGCATCTCAGTGGGCATCTTCCTTTCCTAAAATGCGCCCAGACAATGTATACATAGAAGAAAAGTGAAATTATGAAGAACAAAATTAACAGGTACCTGAATCGGAATCTTACCCAAGGTAAAGGAGTACTCCTGCTTGTCCTACTTTTGCTAACGTGGTGCCACTAACACCAGCATTCACAGCCCATACTAGTAACTTACAGACTAGCACTGAGTGAGGCCCCAAGTGTACCTTTATAAAAATCCTGATTTATGTCGTTTTAGAGTAACGCAGATCAAAAGAGAGTAATTTTCAATTCCATCTGCAAAACCTACATTTATAGCAACATAAAAAAAAGTGAGTGCTTAATATGAACAGTATCAAACATCTAGAATATAAAACTCGGTGTCTAAACAACTGATATGTCTATTTTTGACACATGTACACTGATTTATTTCCCTGTATGTCCAGTTTGGAAAATACAGATTTTCCATTATTCTGTTATGACCTTGGAAACATATTTAATGTTCATTAGATGTTTTGGTCCATCAGCAACTATTGGTCTAGGAGTGAACTTAGTACAAGTTCAGAAGGTCATTGTGATAGTTATTTCTCATAAATTTAATGGGTCCAAATTTCAATGCAGCAGAAGTCCAGATCTACCTAGAACTGTATACATAAAACTTCAATTTTTACCACAGATCCAGTTAGGATTCTGAATTCCATGCAGGCCCAAAGTTCTAATAGGAAGTACACTTAATTCATACCCTTCCATTTAAAATTGAATTGTCTAACTGCTAAAGGATTTGTCTGAATGACTTTCTATTACAACTTGGTTGCAAAACTTTGGGTTCAAATTCTTTTTTTGAAAATTCGAGTTGAGGTCTGAATCAGATTTGTAACTCAAACAACTTTATAAATCTAAACTTCACAATCACAGCTCCCAGCAGAACATTTCAAGTGCTGAAAATTGAAACTTGGAAGTGTCGTTTTAGTAGAAAATTCAGGTAACCCAAAGGAATTTTATTTTCTTAAATGAGCAAAGACAAAAGCTAATTGGCTTTTGCACCAACACCCTTTGCTGCTTGCTAAAGACTTAAACTGGATTGAACTAGACTATAGTGATGTGGGAGGACTGATTTTAAACAGAAAAGAGGTTTGTAATAGAATCCCTCCCTTAATGACATACACAAGCCATAACGTGCTATACCCACAGTCTCCACTACTGAAGCTTCAGGTTCTGGATGAGACTACGTACGTTTATGAAGCATCTTTAAAGCTTCACCAGTATTACAGGTCAAACTAACGATTTTGCTTCAAAGAAAAACCTCTGCCTTCCTCCAAACCATGCTGCTATCCAAAACTATTAAATCAACTGAAAAACTGATGTATGCAGAGAGCCTTTATTTACTGCCCCTGTCAGCACTCCCTCTCTTTCTTTTCCCCTACAAATACCTAGCAGTTTTTCAAGCATGAATGTCTGCTGTCATTTTCCTTCTTGGTATGCAAGTCTGCTCCTGTTTTCATGGGTGATGTCTATACATTTCATTAAAAAAAACCCAACAAAACTCCCTTCCTCCCTCAAACCAAAATCAAACCCCAATATGATCTGACATGTACCAAACAGTTACGATGGGAACCAAAGATCAGAGAAGGTACTGCCAATTTCCTGAATTATATAACAGCTCCACAGTTCCCATTTCATTAGTACTTTGAGGTTTCGGGTTGGTGGTTTTTTTTTAATCAACACATTAACTGCTCCAGCAGTAAGAAATACTGAGATAAGTTGAAGCAATTATTTCAAATCAGTGATCTTCAAAGGCATAATAAACCAAAAATATTTATCCCTTGTGAAGTGTTTTTGAGAATGGTGGACAAGAGCATCTATGCAAGAATACGTATCATTAGTTTCTCATTTTAGGTACTGGGAAACAAAGGTACAGTAAGCACATGACTGCTCTCATCACAGAGAACATCAACTGCAAAGATGGAAAGGAACCTGACTAAGCTCCTCACTTTCAATCCAATCCCTTTATATCACAC
>NW_010309851.1:9420-14537 GCF_000700745.2 Antrostomus carolinensis | reverse complement strand
AAAGTCTTATTTTTATCAGGCCAAACTGATAAAAGAGAAAAAAAGCAGATAGGCTGATGAAGGCTTGAAATCTTTCTCATTCTCTTTAAATACAACAATGTGTCTGATGAAAGTGAATTGCAAATATTACTTCCTCCTACAAATGCTTCTGCTATTATACCATCACAGCTATTTTACTGATTGTTGCCACAAATCATTATCAGTTTGACTGCTAGATGGAAACTGCTAATAAATGAGCCAAGGCTGCCCTTACCGATAGAAACACCGCAGTGTGATCCACAGAGATTGATGTTACTCTCGGAGATGGCAGCCATACGGATCTGGTCAAATGCCCGTGTGAAGAAGGTGGCAAAGGTGCTGGCAAAAGCAACAGTTCTGTCACGAGTGGCACAACCAACTGCAATGCTCACCTGAAAAGAGGGAGATTGTACAGGAACAGTGAATTCCTCATTTACTGACTGTTTCTAAGAGATCATCAGTGAGACTTCCTACCATAAAAGTTTAGCAAGAAGCAATCGATGCAGATGAAAAATCTCTGTCCAGTCCTGCTCCTAATTGTTGGCCTTTCTAAAAAAGAAAGGAGGCAATTCACCCTCCCAGTATCTGTTCTCCAGCATCTCTTCTGCTCTTGCTTCAATTGCTAGCTGGTGTTGTTGATCCTTACAGGCAGCTTCTTTTCTTCATCTGCTCCAAGCAGCCATTCATAGTTTTAAGACTCATCCCCCACCTCTTTCTTTTCCTGGATCAAGGGCTTACACTTTTAGTCCAAAGGACATGGTTTTACTATCTCCAGCAGACAAAAATTATCATTACTATATGAGAATGGATTTACCCATGTTGTTTGGACTGATATTTACTAAAAGGGCCCTTCCTCAGCAAGACAGAAATTAGAACAAGGTCCTTAAATTGCTTATTGCTGCAATTACTGCATATATTTATTTCACATAGAAACTGGTCTGCTCTTCATGGTAAATTTCTCCTAAGCTGATTTAAATCCAAAATGCCTGACTCAAGCACATAAAACTTCAATAGTATAAAATTTGCAAGAGACAGTCCATCGGTTCTCTGGTTATAAATAATTAAAGACAAGAACAAATTTCTGCCTGAATTTGTGTCTTTAATTTCATTTGCTTCAGTGAACCCATCCAGGTGGCAACTGAAGACTCACACAGATGAGTCAGCAAATTATTTTAGTCTTTTCTGTACAAATGTCATCAAGCTAAATTTATTAACTGTTTCTCTGTCCTCATCTTTATAGTCCAGTCAAGCACAGAACTCATTGTCATGTTGTGACATTTAATTTCCCATGAAGAAAAAAAACCTCTAAAAAGTCTTTTCAGAGTTAAATCTCTACAAATCACACTGTGGAAAGTATTGCTCTTGTTTACATGTTGCCATCCTGTGCTGAAACACAGACAATATGACCACAAAAATAAAAAGGAAAAAAAGAGACAGATTTAGGAAAGAATGGACAGAAACACTCCTGTTGCTTTATAACTGTAAGCTTTTGCCACAGCCTGTTTTTTTTGCTAAGAAGCAAGCAAGTTGGATTAAATATCCATGAATACAAATGTGAAAAGCAAATACTAAAACCCCACTCTCTGAAGACTTGGACTGAATGGTTTCAGATACTGCTGTGTAACACCAGTATTTCATAAAACCAAGAGACCAGTTACCATGTTCTGTTCAGCAATGTAGCATTCAATGTAGCGACTGGGATGTTCTTTCTTAAACAGCTCTGAGAAGGTGGAGTTCTTTGTGTCTCCATCCAAAGCAATCACTCGATCATTAGCATGGCCCAGTTTTGCAAGTGCAACACCATAAGCTTTGCGGGTAGCCCACTAGGAAAAGAAAAATATAGCAGTACTGTTATAACTTTCTCTTTCTAGAAGCTTCTTTTTTTTCCATTTTCTTGTTTTTCCATGAGTGCATGTACATACAATAAAAAAACCACAACCAAAACCATTTTAAATGCTTACAGTACAAAAGTACATGACAACAGTGACACACAGAAGAGTAAACAAAAAAAGAAAAATATAGTGAAGCATCAGGACACGCATCTGTGCTGAAATCAGCAACTCCCTACCAATCCAGCTAGGAAATTTTGAAAATATGGTTTCCAATCATGAAAATTCACTGAACCTCATGGAATTTCTTTATTTTTATATACACATAAAATAGTTTGGATAATTTATAATGATCACAAAATGAAGAAGAATTATTTGAGTCTTTATATTTTACTATAACCTTTCAATAACCTGTGAATTGAATGCCTGTGTGTCACACCACAGAGATAGGTGTTTACTAGGACACTCAAAACAGGAGAGAAGAGGTGGGTAGTTGAAATCATGGCAAGGGATAACACAAACCCTCCTGCCACCCATTAAACAGTCTCACACTTCAAAGCTTTCCGACAAACAGTGAAGAAGGGAAGGAGTACCTTTTCTCCCACTTTGTAAGTTGGTGGAGATGGCATCTTAATATTTCTAATATTTACTATAGGTGCATCCTCTTCTGGGAGGGCTGGAGAAAGCTTCTTCTTATTTTGGATTCTGTCATCTATTTCCTGAATGACTTGCTCAGCCATGTTTTTTGGAAGGGGTTTTCCATGCCAGCTTTCCTTATCTTCAACACCTGCATATGTAAAATTACATTACAAATAAGAAAAACACAAAAACTATTTAAGTTTTTCAGCTGCAGATTTTAACCACAGAAATGTGCAGTGGAGTATGATAGTCTAGTACAGTCTTCCAAGGAAGAACTTCACTATTATTCCCATTGCAAACATTTAAAATAGTATTCAACTGCATTAAGACACACACATTTAAATATAGAAAAGATATAGTCAAATTCCACATATTCCAAACCAGTGATGAAACTGCAGTATCTTCTACTGAAATAGTTTTTAAAGTGGATCCCAAAAGATCTGGTCCATAAGTGTGTCAAGAAGTAAACGGTTTATCAGTGTGAACAGTTAACATGAAATTTCAACAGTTAGGCCTAAATAAACAAACTCAGCTAGGTTTCAAACAACACTTAACCAAGCTGTCTAATTCAAACAAGACCTGAAGTTTTACAGCTTTATTTTAATAGCTTCTGATGACTTTTTCTTTGTGCACCTGGCACTAACAGCAAAATTACCTTTCTGGCTGATACGCTGCTTTTCACTGAGTAAGTCACTAAGAATAATAAATTTTGCTTGCTTACTCAATGACAAAAAAAAATGAAGGTATTAACTCTTGTTATTAATATTTATCTAGTCAGAAAGGCAAATTCACAGAGTGCTGCTAAAAGCTGTAGCTGAACAGAATCATGGCAACCCCTGACAAACTGAATGTTTACTCCATTCTATGGATACAATGCTCAGTAGTTGACACACATCTCATTTGGAAGAAACAAAATAATTTTCTTAGCACTAATGCTGTTGAAAAGTATGAAGTTCGAAAGACTTTCTGCATGCTGTTGCTCAAATGTGTAGGTACACATCTGTCCCACAGACAATGACATTTATTAGGTAAGTTTCACACCACATGAAAACTATAAAAGGATCTTAGAAGCACCAGGAACTCCAAAATTCAAACAGCTGTTAACCTGTGAAATAATTTCTATGGACTACTGCATCCTGTATCTTAACGAATTACACATCAGATCATATGAAATAACCTGCAGTATGACTAGGTAGGTTACGTACCACGCCTCATGCAGCTTTGTCAAAACTATAAATGCAGCATCCCTCCTATTTTCTATGCTTTTATACTGCCTGGTTGGTAACAAGCAGACCCAGTTATCTGCAACACAGGGAGCATGGAGTTTCTCTGGCAAAGTTACTCTCTGTCTCAGAGTAGTCTCTGTGAGTCTAGAAATCAAGAGCAAGCCAAGGAGAATGCCTTCTTTTGCTAGGGGAATTTTCAAGACCAAGTCATATGGTCCAATGTTCCCCCCTGCTGCTGGTGATCTTCCAAATTAGAAAAGACTTTTTAAAGAGTAACTACTCAAGTACAGCTGACAGCAGAGGAAATCCCACCCTGTGACTGGGCATCTGTAAAAGCCCAGGCAACACGGAAGCGCACCTGGCTGGGTAACACGGAGAACTGAGAGCCTCATCTTTGTCTGCTTCCAGTGAAGCATCAATCTAATGTCCTCCATAACAAAAGGCAACAAAGGAAAAAAACAATAGGGTGAAATTTGGAGTTTTCAGACTGTATGGTATTACAATGAAATAAAAAAGCTGATAGGATACCAACCTTTATCTAATGTATGAAACATTAAGCTTCTATATTTTTTAATGACTGCACCCTTATTGCAGCACTATGTACATATTATTATATACAAATGTAGGCAAACCAATAGATGTTTTATTACCTGATATGCCTTTGCCTTTAAAAGTCTTTGCAATGATAGCTGTTGGCTGATGTTTGGCCTGGCCAAAGGCTTTGCAGAGTTCCTCCACACTGTGTCCGTCAACGATGATAGCATGCCAGCTAAGAACACAAACAGATCAACTGTTTCTAAAGGGTTTCAGCATGTGACACTCTCTGGTAGTTAGCAATAACGAATACTAACTTCATTTCAATACAGTGTCTTTTTAAGTGACTCAAAGTACACCAGAAATATGAACTAGCATTCATTTGAGAATAGAAAATACCGTAGTCCCTTTTTATAATGCAAAATGAGTCACAGAGGGATTAACAGCTACTAGCAAAATTCACAGCCCACGGAGAACTAAGTTATCCTGGATTTCTTCAGACATAATAGCATTTTTAATCAAAAGAGCAAATCAAACATCTAGATATCAATTAAAAAACTGACAATGAAAGTTGATTAAAATAATAAAAATGCTCCATCATAATTTGCATGACTGCTATTGTATCTGACAATTTTTTGCCATGGAATCTTGCATGTACATAGAAATATGCATTTCCAAAGTAAACAAAAGCAAATACACAAAGAATTCTCTTACAAGTGATGCTTTTCATGCCCTTTTTTCTGATCTACTTGCTATGACAGTACACTTAGCCACTCAGGTTAAAAAAAAGTGTATTTAATGTGATAAAAACTGCTTCAAGATCCTCTAAGAAATTAATCTCAGTAAGCAGTCTTTTTATTTTTCCTTTAAA
>NW_010309851.1:0-9393 GCF_000700745.2 Antrostomus carolinensis | reverse complement strand
GCTGTACAAATAAAGACAACCAATATCAGGCATTACGAAAGACCATCTTTCTTGTTGATGGTATCCTTCAAGAGCTGAAAGTTCATTTGAAAAATTCTGAAAAGCAAATAAACCTACAGTTTCAAATGGGAGGCTACACTGAACTTCTTCCTATCACATACCCAAAGGCTTCACAGCGTTTCTGGTAAATTTCAACATGATGCTGCAGAGGGGCAGGGTCACTTTGTCCAAGACGGTTAACATCAAATATAGCAACGAGATTATCAAGTTTGTAAAACCCAGCAAAGGCCATTGCCTCCCAAACAGAGCCTTCAGATAACTCTCCATCTCCAAGCAGACAATACACTCGATAGCTAGAAGACATTAAAAAAAAAAAATGTGTAAGCACAACTTAATCAAAAGCAAAATCCTTCTAACAATTCATAGTGAGAATTCACTGCTTTTTCTCTCCCAAACTCAACTCCCTTTGCTCAATACATTCACCTCAGATAACCTGATGTAACCTTAGACAAATTAAATCAAAACACTTTCGAGTTGTTACACATGAAAAAAATACGATGACAAATACTGTGCTCCTTTTCAAAACTTTGCCTCAAAAAAATCAGGTCTTAAGCCTCCTATTGCAAGGCTTGAATGAACAGGCCCAATAAACACTGTCACTGTGACTCAGCAAGATCACTAACAACGCACGAAACGTTACTGCCTGCTTCCTCATTCCTACCATATACTCTCTGGAAGGACAACCAATAATTTAATTTCAGAAAACTCTGAATTGGGAATGAACTCAACTATGGATTAAAGCATGTTGCATAAACAAAATCAGAATTCACAAAAAAGATAACCAGCATGGTATGACTTTGTAGACTGCTTCTCCAAACACCAAAGCTTCTTATTTAGTAAAACTCAGTAGGAGTACTGCCTGATCTCGACAGAATAGAGCTGCTGTGTTTTTCTTGTATTACCACTCTCTTTTTTTTTGGATGACAAAGCTTTATAAATGTTTATTACCTATTAAAATTTAAAAAGAAGAGTTTCAATATATATAATTTTAAAACAAAATAATCAAGATGGCTGTTTGAGTTTTTCTTTTACCAGATATTAAGCTAGAACAGACTTTTGATCTAAATCCCACCTGCCTTCAGCTACATCTGAACTCCTTCCACATAAACTGCTCCCCAGTACTGCATGCAAGACCACCTTTTTCTTCTGTCTTGTAAGCACTGGTTAGATTTTTTCCACACGTAGCATCTGCTAAACTCAATTAAAATCAGCAAGTCAACTTTCACAGAAATGACTTCAAGCTAGTGAAGTGTAGGGCACATTAACCGGGCAGCCTATGCTCGAATGTACTAGAACTGTCACATAAAATATATCAACTCCATCAGGCTATTTTCCTCCTAGTACAGATTTAGACATCCACTTTTCCTGTTCACAAAACAAATGGCAGAAGCAGTCATTTTTGTCTCTGTGGAGTCGAGCACATTTCGGTAACATTTTGAAGCCCTGCTTTATGATTCAATGGTGCTATTATTGACCATAACAGTTCCTTATCTAGATACATGTTTCCATTATTTGTCATCTGACTTTGAACAGACACATCTCTAATTTGTGTCTTCCTTCTAAAGGGACACATACCAGTCTCAAAATGGCTATCAATTACTCTCTGGAAGTCAGAGGCTGCTCCGACAACTTACCATCTTCTCTGTTCAGGAACATCACCTTGCAATGCTGGCAGGTTAGAAAAGGAACACACCTATGCACTAACTCTCACCTATCTTTAAATCCTTGGTAGTTTCACTGGCATCTGCTTTGTAATTATCAGGCTAGTGATCTACCATTTAAAACCTGAATTTGAAATTAGATTTGGGAATGGACAACAGAATAAAGGAGGATTTTTTAATCCTGATCGAGATAAGAATGTAATTTATTTTCACAAAATATTACAATTGAATGCCTATAATCATGAAATATGAAAATGTAATTACCTGGCTCTGTCAAAGAATTTACCAGTGTATGCCATTCCACATGCAGCACCAAGACCCTGACCAAGGGATCCAGTAGCCACATCAGTGAATGCTTGTCTCTGAGAATAAAACAACAACAATTATGTTACAGCTAAGAAACAGAAGAATTAAATTCCAGTGCTAGAAGATGGTTGAATATACATTAAAATTCAGCTTCTCAGCCATAACAATACATAATGCAAGTCCCTCCAAATCTTGCCCTGTTCCCCTTCTTTCCCTGCAATCCATGTACCTTGATGATCAGTGTCACAAGCTAACTAGGCTCTCTGAGAGGGAACGGTACTTGTGGCCCAGGAATTTCTCAGCTACACCTGGGATAGCAACAGCTGAGAATTGATGATTTTGTGCAAAAAAGACCCAATTGAAAAAACTAGTTGGAAACAGAAAGACCAATGAAGTGATCAAACTGGACATAAACTCTTGAAATACCTCAAAGTTTCCTAAAGGACAAGAAAAGCCATGATGGAACTTTATATAAACCTTTTTAAAATAGAAAATATTGGCATAGAGGACTGTAGGGGAACTTCACTACAGGCTGTATGGGAACAATGAGGGTAATTTTTATACGTTCATTCAAACGCAGGCACCAATTCAGTTGTGAAGCCATAAACATCATCATCCTTCTTATAAGTCTTTATCTCTCCTGTACTGAGTTGGCAACCAAGAATTGCTGCAAAATACATGCACTTCTTGTTTTACAGAAAACACCATCTTATATCAAAGGTTATGAGCACTCACTGGTACTGGGTGTCCTTCTAAGACAGAATCAATTTTCCTCAAGTTCAGTAATTCTGCTTCTTGTAGAAAGCCAGCCTCTGCCCAAACAGAATATAAAATTGGTGCTGCATGACCCTAGAGAGAAACATAAATTTTAAGCAAAGCACAAGTTTCACAGAATCCTAGTATCAAAGCAAAACTACAAAGCTGACAAACTCTAGAATCAGGTTCTTATGTTCACTAAAAAGGGATCCAGTTATAAAACACTTTTACAATGCAACATTCACATTGATGCTTACTTCCAAGTCCCCCATGCCCCTGCTTAGACCCCCTCAGATACCTGACTAGAGTTAAGCCAGAAAGAATGCAGTGCTATTGAGGGCTATTTAGGATGTCCTCGAGAAAACCAACATGGAAGAGTAAAGAAGGTCTCTCTCAGCCATGCAGGTCCAATTCCAAAATGTAGTTTTGGTATCCAAATAAAAAAAAATCTTGATTCAGTTTGCTTAGGTACCAGTTTCAAGAACACAGCACTGTTCACTAAACCAGTAAGCAGATGGATGAGCAAGTGTTATCTCATTAGAACTTCTCCAATACTTATGTATTCAAAGTAGGATGCAGTGAGTGGTAACACACAAAAGTTCAAGTTTTATACACTCAGATCCTTGTGTCCAGGTCCAACTAGACAACTGCAAAGCAGCAGTCATCTTCCACCCATGGAGCCAAAAAAGCATGCAGAGGTTTGAAGCCATTTAGTAACTCTGGGCAGAAACCCTGATTAATTAGGGAGAGGTAAAGCAAACATGAAGAAGTGACTCTCTATTATTGCTTCACCATCTCAGCATTAGCTGCTGGCTTCTCACCCAATTACTTACTTCAAAATGGCAATCAGAAGTGGCAACAGTTATATCCAATGTGAGGATATACAACATCAGCTATGCAGCACCATTGTAAACCATCACGTGAGGAATTCTGACTCAAAAATGGAACCTACCTCACTGGAGTACCTCATCTGACATTTTTCACATCATTATTTTTTCTCAAGGCCCCTCAATTTTCTTTATGTCACATGACTGAAATATCTCTGTGATTTGCAAAGGCATAATGCAAAAGGAGATAAAAATGCTGAAGGCCAGTCCAGGTTGTGGTTTTATGTGTTATCTGAACCACAGTGGCTTCAGAAGTAGTATTGGCTTTAACATCATACTGGCACAACAGTAGGAATGCAAACTACTCACTAACCTACCATAACTATTTCATATAATGCTCCCTGAAAAGCTGACAGTAATTAGTGTGCATTGTGACGTGGCTGCAGGCATAACAGCACGGCTGCATTTAACAAGTAGAGCACAAAAGCTAACTGGGACTTACTGATTAGAAAAGTGGTTATGTCAAAATAAAAGAGATGTTAATATTTCTTGCTAGATTTTAAAGACAATATAGTAACATCTATTATTTAATTTATTAGAACAGCTTAACATAGTGGAGTTAAGACTTATCAAGACACACTATACAGACAGTTTGTAATTACTTTTGAGTTACACTACAATTTAACTCAACCAGCTTTTATTTGTCTCTCTGAAGTAGACAAATTCCAAGCTCTCAAATATTTCCAACAGACTTCTGTGTAGATGCAAGCATAAGTAAGCATAAGTCAAGGAAGACAAGTCAATTTAATTTACAGACAGTTCTTTACTAGCAGACTGCAACAGTAGAGCATAACAGTTATTATTTTACCTTTGACAGAACAAACCGGTCATTGCTGGCGTTTCTGGGATCTTGCACTTTGTACCTCATGGTATGGAAAAACAGCACAGACATAATCTCTGCTGCACTGCAACATGATGTAGGGTGGCTACAAGTCAAGACAGACCCAAGATTACCACTTCTCATTATTGTTTGCTCAGAACCATATCTTTAAAATATCACTTTATCATTCGCCTACTCCTCAGCATTAAAATACACAGTCTTAAGTGTTTTTGATAACCCATCCCATCTACCATTACCTCAATACCATTAGTTGGACTTTGAGACAAAGGGAGCCGTCTTATCTAGTTGAAGTGGATGTTAAAAGACCTTGGTGACAGCTCAAGGACATATCTTTTAGAGCTCTCTGCCAAGGAATACCACCCTAATCGGTGACTAAAGCACAGGAAGCAGTATGACCCTGTGCCTGAAATCATACTCTACTGATTTATCTGAAGGCACAAATTCACACTGACGCAGAGCAAACAAAGACAGCTTTGCACAGTACTTAAGCCACTCGCTGACTGAAGGAATTAAAAGTGTGGCTTCATGACTTGTTCGGGCCCCATTGCACAGGCAGGGATTGGTAACACAACATTAACTTTTGCAGAAAGTTCTGGAACATTTATAACTGTGTAACATAGGTACCATTTTATTTTACCATGTTAGAGCGGATAGAATCAGAATAGCAATTTTGAAAGAGCTCATTAAATAATACAATTTTTGTATTTCATCCTCTACTGAAACTGGACATTGAAATTTACTGTCTCCAGTAAACACCTAGATTCACATTGTAAAATACTAATTTGCTTAATCTTTGGCTAAGAGAGGAACTAGTATTTTCTACATTTACATCTCTATCAGTTTGAAATATCGAACCTGTTGGTTTATCAAACATTTGTAAGTATTTGAGACAGTCTCTCGCATTGAACTACCTGGGATGATGTTTGCAACAATTTTCAGCAGCAGTACAAATTAATACTTCAGCTATAACTTGTCTCAGAAATACACAGGCCCATTTCAGAAGCAACTGTGTCATATAGAACCAACAAGCAAATACAAAGTTACAGGAGAAGAGTTATTTCCAAGTGGCAAATATTGAGTTATTCCAAGACAAGGTGTATATTTCATCTGAAGTGTAATATAAGGCCAGATAATTACTTGTGTTTATTTACATTACTGTAATTGAGATAATGATCACTGCAGTTCTTATACACCTTGAAGGGACAGCACTACTTGACCACTTGAGTGCACCAGCCTTGGCTTTTCACTTGTGATAAAGCTTAAAAGGGGTAAGGAGGCTCTTTAAAAACCTTTATTGAGTGTGGAAAGTAGCATTTTCCAGATTTTCCTGGTGTAAACAGGATCATTCTTGACATCAGTGGTTGCTACTGAAGTACAGGAAAGTGAGTGATGAACAGTAAGAAGGTTATGGCTGCAGAAATCTGCACCAGCTTTGAGAGTAACTTACAGTCTCACCTCACTTTCTCTTCTATCAATGTTTATTTTTCATCTTTAACACAATACTCTTAAAATATTTGACCTTACTTGTAAAAAAGGACAAACTTACTATGAAAGTGTTATATTTTGTTTCCCGCATGTACATTTACCATGCATGTTAGGATTAGACAACACTTTCACCAAAACTTTAATCAGAATATTCTCTTCTTATAGTAATAAACCTTCCCTCCCAACATCCCCAACAGTGCTGTAATAAGAGAACAAAAACATGCAAAACTCTAGCAAAATATGAATTACGGTTAGTGTCTATCCCTTAGTAAGTACTCACACACAGGGAACTGAAAGAATTAGCTTTAAACCATGGTCCAAACATATTAGTAAATATTTATGTATTTGAGTTAATCAATAAGCCTTACATGCTTGTTTAAAGCTTTCATTCCTTTAATTTTATTGACTTTATACTTAACCATACTTCTATGAACTCCTGGTCTCGGTAAAAAAAGTTTTAAACAACCTAAAATGGTAGCATGTGGAAATAGAAAAAAGGTAGAAAAATTAAATAAATTACCTGAAAATTGAAAAAAAAAAATAATCTTGTTAAAACTACAGGTTAATTAAATTATTTCCTACTAACAGAAATTACCCAATATTTAACTACATATCAGATACCAGAAATCATTCTAAAAGCAACTATACAGTTTTCTATAAATACAGCCATCTTAATCACATCTACTGGCCTTCTATGAGTTCATACTTTTCTAACAAATTCTGTTAAAAGAATTCTTTGTTAAGCTTAGCAAAATGTGTTTGGATTACTTGTATGATGGGAGAAAAAACACACAGCAAATCATCGCCACTACTGTCACACAATCTTCCACATTTTGCTCCTGACTGATGGAACAACCTAGAACTTTGTGGTGGTGGTCCCATTAACACGCTTCTCTGCCAGATAGCTTCTACTGAAGAACTGCCTTAACTATGAAATAGAGCCCTTAAGTAGGAAACAAAGTACATTAGATCACCAAAATTCCAGATCCACACAAATCCAAGAGTAAAATAATTACTCCAGTGTAGTTCTGTGTTGGGTTTTTTGTTTGTTTCTTTGGATTTTTTTTAATTACTCTGCATCAATTAATATTAGCTCCATCTACAGGTGTCTACATGTTTAAACTAAAAACAACAGTGGTGGAATGGTAAAATGGAACACTGACTGAAAGACAAAAGCTAAAAAGCTGATGGAGAAAATGTGCAACGACTGATCATACCACATGTTATGAAACTTAACTGCCTCTTAAGAAACTCTTGCAACTTCCACTTTTAAGAATTTAACCATCTAATTCTAGGAAGCCAGGCACTGTTTCAAAACTGGAGAAATTCATCGTTAGCTACCAAAGAGACTCTACCAGTTTTGATGAAAATGTCTGCACTACTTACATAATAGAAAATCTTCTTGCATGCCCAAAAGCATGTTCAATCTTTACAACTACCTTAATAAAAATTTTTGCCCACCTAAGGCATCTTAAGCACAAATTTTTTTTTCCAGTTCACTGAATTTTCCACCACAGCTGTTAAAAGTATTCAAAGGGACAGATGTTTGAGCATCTTCAGGATCTGACTACCTGATCTTTTAGCTCTTGTCCAGACAAAGGCTGTGCTTCCTTTAACAAAAGTGAGTACAAGACTGCAAGAACTGCTGTGTCAGATCTAGCACAGAACCACTTGTGTTGCAATGTATGCCGCACTTTACAGAAGTTACTTCCTTGAAAGAAGCAGGCAGGTCCTGTTTTGTTTGAAGTGCTTTTATTGCCAGTATTTCCTTCAGTTTTACAAACTACACCTTTAACAAACACAAATTCCCTTAACAAAGTCAATGCAAGCATGGCAATTTTTTTATTAACTGTAAGTTTCTACCTAAATTTAACTTGCATTCAAACATCTTTCTACATTCTTAGTGTACATAAGAAATTTAAGTAAAACTGTCTCATTCGAGTTTTGGAAAACACATTAGTAAGGTGTAGTTCTTTTAGAAATGGTTGTGATTTGCCCAGCACTGCAACAGATTCTGAATGTCTTTTTCTTTTAGGCACGTTACAACACTATCATCTTGGCAAATTTTATTAATTAAGAAAATATATGGCTTGTCAACAGAATCTCCCCTCCAGAGCCTGTCTTTCATAATCTGTTCATTATCAGGTTGTATAATAATTTCAGACTCTACACAACTCTAGTGCTACAATAAGCTAAAGTGATTAATGAAATGCCTTTGTGCAGGAAGTACTCAATACTGTAGCATACATGGAATAAAAAGCTTGAGAAAAACCACTTTTACTGTTTCCTCATCAATACGGGGAGAATGGTTTTACAACTGAATTTCATGGACCACAGAAGAGGAGTAAAGGCTGTATAGCAAGATCCTTATTCTTTAATAGCACATCAGACAAAATAGAGAAAAAAATTATCTGTAGGTAAGATTGATGATGATGATACCACAGATCTCTGTGGCCTGCTTTAAATACACACTAGAAGCTCAAGATTGAAGCTCAAGCTCTACTAAGTAGCTTTAGCACAATTTTTCTTGCTTACAGATTCACACAGGCTCGTGTAATACTGCCTGTACATTGCAGGTTTGAAACAAATCAAGAATTAAAAGAGCAATTGTTGGGTATCCTGTACTTCTCTCCCCAGCCTGGACCAAACAAGCTATGGCTTTGTAAAAGCCCACTCCTATGGCTAGCTGAGAGCTTCCTTGTGTCCCAACGCTCCATTTTACAGGAAGAATCAAAGCAGCATTTTCATTTGCTGTATGCAAAGCGAACGAGTAAAGTTCAGTTTCTGTATGCTTTGAGAAAGAGCCATGTGAGGTAGCCCATGCCAGACACAGGCTGGGAAGTGTAAGGCAATTCAAACAAGCAGCTCTGTAATATTTTACACACCACCTTTCTCCACACAAACCTCAGCATCCAAAGGATTCCTTCAATTTATTTTTTTTTAAACACTACA
Source organism: Antrostomus carolinensis (assembly GCF_000700745.2). Taxonomy (NCBI): domain Eukaryota; kingdom Metazoa; phylum Chordata; class Aves; order Caprimulgiformes; family Caprimulgidae; genus Antrostomus; species Antrostomus carolinensis. The sequence goes on along the minus strand of NW_010309851.1, from coordinate 445 downwards.
GCCAGTTTCCAACACATCCAAAGGAGGAAATTGCAACAAGATGGGATGTTTTTTTAAAAAAAAAAAAAAAAAAAAAAAAGGCCAGCGCTCTATATGGAAGCACTCAAATGCATTATTCAAGCAGAAAAAATAGCTTTAATTTTACATGAGTAAAAGTGGATTGTTTGCAGAGATTTTTTTCCATAGGTAAAGCACGATCAAAGGAAGGATAACCCTGGAATCTGCACACATCAGAGCCTGCGCTAAATCCTGTCCAGGGGCTGAATAAACTGCCCATTTGAGACCGCGGGCATTTCACAGATAATCCCATCTGGGCTCACTTGAAATTCTGTGCAGAATTAGTTCCAACTGACGGGCACGAAATGAAAAAGAAACCGCTTGTGCCTCAGGCACAAATTCTTTGGTTTTCAGTCCTGCATCAACTTAGCATTCCCGGCCTCTCTCC
>NW_010309850.1:10361-12782 GCF_000700745.2 Antrostomus carolinensis | reverse complement strand
GCTGCTCTCCAGCCTCTCCTTCCCCATTCTGGATGTGTATCCACTTTCCCAGTTCCACAGGGCTTCTCACAGGTTCTCTTTGTGTTTAACAGCCTGTGATTATTTTCAACTAAAAATAACATGCTCGAAGGTCTTGGAAGAATGACCTGGCTTTCCTATGCCAAGAAGAAGAGCTGACATTCTGTGTCAGATCAAAGTTATTCTTGGTAATGAATTGGGCCTTTTTCCAACCACACGTACCTTGATGGGCTCCTTGACTCTGCCTGCCTTGCTCACAGCTGCTTCAAGAGCCAAATGATCTAAGAGGAGATCTCCAACCCCGGCTGGCATAATCAAAACTTTTGCAAAGCTTGTGCAAAATACATAGGGGCTTAAAATCATACTAACATGATAGATTCAAATGCAACTATCGTTCCTCCTTATTAAATAAACAACTCATAAGAAAATACTTGTTCATCATCAAGAAGATTTATAAGCTACAGAAGGATACTCAGGCTGCCATCAGCAGCTTTGGTATGATCAGAAAAGCCTGAGCAGGATCTTTAAACACACAAACCACAATTATTTTTTTCTGTGTGTCTACTTAAATCATAGTAAAAACACACTGACAACAGAGGGGTGAAAACAACAACTTTGGCCAGGTACAACCAACTGAATTTTGCCTTCTGAAAAATTTAAAGGTAGTTTTGGAATTGAGGGTGATGTAAGGATGGCACAAGCCACCATTTCAGATGAGCCTGTTTTGTAAACTTGCTCTGCAAAAATAGGCAACATCTGTTTATAGTAAGATGGTCTGCTTCAACCTCAAAGTTTAGCTGGAATTTCTCAGGCCAAAATTACAGGGAAGCTAAACCAGAGGTTTTATAAAAGGAGCAAGCCACAACCTTTCTGTGGAAGAGGGAATATTTTACAGTTAGCAACAAGATCCAAGTGTCACCTTTTTTAAATTTTAATCTTATTCCAACCCCATGATTTCCCAAAAATAGACTCACTCACCAGGAATGTCACATTCATCTTGATTCAGCTAATGGTATTTATACTTTTGCATTGGATGGGATTAGTTTTCTTACCCTGTTAATGCAGCATGTGATTATTAAATATCTTTACCACACGCACAGACATATATTTTCTGTGTCAGAAAGGAAATCAACTGGCATTTTAAATTACTGAATGATCATTGTAGGTGGCTCTTTTTCATTAAGATTAAGGAATTCCTTTCAATATGATAAATAGTTATAGGACTTCCTTTTATACTAAATCAGTTCACAAGTGAATTTATTTGGCAGTCATGGGTTGTTGAAGAATATTTCCCCCCCTCAAAGGCATATGTGTTAATGTAGTGATTGTGTGTAACTTAACTTAATGTAGTGATCACATGTAACATCATACGATGGAGTAAAGGTATTGAAACTTCCCAAATGATTATTTTCAAGTACCAACACCTTGTACAACTAATGCTATAGAGCAGATCTAGCCATTATTTCACATCCACATCAGAAGAAATGCCATCAGTGCCTGAGCACAAGGAGATCCAATGACAAGCATTGAAGCAAAGTAAATTATTATCCTGGCATTTTCAGTGAAAGGTTTTACCAATTCCGTATGCAACCATGCACTGTTGACATATCAAATCCAACAAGGGAAATCTGTCAAAAGAAAAAGATTTTATCCTGATGTGAGTGAAAGAAACAGAGACGTTCAATCAGGGTAAATGTCAAGAAAGCCAAAAGAAATAAGATCTCCAGTTTGCACAGCACTATTTCTGCAGTCATAAAAGCAGTAACTTAAAAACAAGACCCTATGACTTATGAAATTCTGAAGCCTGACTTCATGCCCCCTGAACCGACCAGCTCACTGCCCTCAGTGAAACCACAGCAGACCTCACACTCCTCCAAGGAAATCAAGGAGAAAAATGCTCAAGTTTGACCATGTGTGTTTGGTTTGTGCAGGGAGGTGGTTTTCGGTAGTGGGGGAAGGGACTACATTGATGGCCCCGTGAGAAGCTTTGTGAAGCTCCCCTGGCTCCAAGGTGGACCTGCCTCAGGCCCAGGCTGAGCCAGTCAGTGATAGGGAAACACCTCTGCAAATCTGTATTTATGAGGGGAGGGACTGTCTTGAAAAGAAGAAGATGGAGAGAACCTGGAGGAGAGACCATTGACCTGAACAAAAGATGACCATCGGCCTAAACAAAGAGAGAGCTTCATTGTCAGGAGGCAGGAGGAGGAGAGGGAGGAGAGAGAACCTCAGACACCCAGTTCAACCCCATGGAGTAGGAGAAGGCAAAGGAGGTCCCTGCAGCCCATGGAGGTTCAACGGCAGAGCAGAGACCCATGTCTAGGCCATGGAGCACTCCATGCTGGAGCAGAAAGCCGAGCCTGAGGGCAAGTGTGACTGAATATAGAGACCCCAGAGATGCTCAAC
>NW_010309850.1:0-10202 GCF_000700745.2 Antrostomus carolinensis | reverse complement strand
GAGCGGCAGAGATAAACTGACTGCAACCCCTGTTCCGTGCCCCCTGTGCTGCTGGGGAGGGGGAAGGTAAAGAAATGGGGAGCAAAGTTGGGAAGAAGGGAGGGGTGGGGGAAGGTGTTGTGAGATGTGGTTGTTATGTCTCACTGTGCTACTCGGATGATTGGTAACAAATTAAATTGATTTTTCTTCCCCAAGTTGAGTCTGTTTTGCCCATGACCATAACTGGTGAGTGAGCCCTCCCTGTTCTTCATCCTAATCTGCCCCTTTGTTGTGATTCCCATCCCATCTCACCGGGTGGGGGAGTGAGTGTGGGACCACATGGTCCTACTGTGGGTCAAACCACCACACCATGTTATCAAGCAGCACTCCCCCACGTACAGTTTGTTTCTGTACAAGAGGGCGCACAAAGATTTGTTTCCTCAACCACATCAATAACAACAAAGAAAATGGATCACTATTTTTGCCTGGCATGCAGTCTGAAGAATTTGAGTAATACCCCCTCCTGTTTCGCTTCAGAGGAAGCTTTTCCCTTTTCTTACATGTGGGGTTGCACTGGTCCTTCTTTCATGGGCTGTTTCAGGGATGGAGACCCCTCCCTGGGGCTGTGTGCCAGGGCTGCTCCCTGCTCTGGGGAAGGTGTGCTTCCCCTCATCCAACCTGAACCCCCCAGACTGACATCTGGGGCCAGGGCCCCTCCTTGCATCACCTGTCGCTGCCAAGAAAGGTTTGGTCTGACCTCTCTGTAACCGAACAGACTCTGCAAACACCCAGGGACCTGAAGAAAGGCAAAACATCCCAAGTGCTTTCTAGATTAGTGCTCTCTTGGGTTTTTTTTTTCCTTTTGAGTTGGAGTGGATAAGCAAGGTGGGTGTGTGTCTTTTCTCCTAGGTAACAAGTGACAGAACAAGAGGCAATGGCCTCAAGTTATGCCAATGGAGGTTCAGGTTGGATATCAGGAAAAGTTTCTTCACTGAAAGGGTTCTCAGGCACTGGAACGGGCTGCCCAGGGAGGTGGTTGAGTCCCCATCCCTGGAGGGATTTAAAGGATGGGTAGATGAGGTGCTCAAAGATCTGGTTTAGCAGTGGACAGGTATGGTTGGACTCGATGATCTCAGAGGTCTTTTCCAACCAAGTGATTCTATGGTTCTTCATACACATCTAAAGAAAATAAGATTATTTTCATGGCTCTTCACTTTCAGCACAAGACTTGGAAGGCACCCCTGAAGCAGGACATGTCAGCATCATTTCCCTACCCTCCCCCTCTCTAGGCCCATGCCACAGGCACCATTATTGTACTGTGCAGCACTTTTCAACCCTGTAGAACAGAAAGTAAAGGAATTTACCTTAATGAATGGTAAATGCAACCTACAACTCCCTTTTCCTTTCTCCAAGCTAAAAGTGTTACTGACACAAACTGATTTTGAAGGGCAAACAGACAGAATTTTTTAATTTGTTACCACAGACTTCAATGGGGAAGTTAAGGATTTTCTAGACAAAAGACTAAGGCTCAGCTAACTCCAGCTGAATGCCTCTTTCTCTTCATTTTCCTTTTATGTTGTGACTGCTAACATTGCTAAAAGAAAGACCCCAATGACCGACATACTGGTTCATTCCCGTGATTGAAACCTGTGCTCTGAACCACAGGCGGGATCAGCTGAGCTTTGGGCGAAGCCACAAAGCAAATCAACATCTTTCCTCTGCAAAGCTCTGTCTGCCGTCAGTCCCAGACTGGGTTTGGGTGGAGCAAATAATTTCCAAAAGCATACACAGATTATATGGTTTGTTTGCAACCCACGCTACCTGGAAAACATGAAAAGAGCTAAATACGCTAAAATGAAACAAACTGTGAAAGTGGAAAACAGACTTGCAGTCGGTTTGAGTGTGAGATTTATAGGCAACTGGTCTGGGCTGCCCTTGCAACCATAAGCATGATGTACTTTTGACACGGCTGTAGACTTTGAGGAGGGCAGAACAAGCATCTGTCTTCACTTTAGCGCTGCAGGGATCTAGGAGTTAATGCTTGATATTTGCTTCTCCTCCTGTGTGCAAGTATTGGCAAGTATAATAATCTCTCTGGCTTCCTAATACCTCGCCATCTCTCAAATCTAGATGAGCAGAAACTAAGCTTCACAAAAGAGGGCAGTGAAGAGCACAGAGAGAAGAAAAGTGAGCCAGCAGTGAGTTGTTACCTCCCATGGAAAAAAGAAAAAAAGTGACAAAGTTAACCAGGCTTTCAAAAGAAAGACATTTTGAATGGAACTTAAATTGCCTCCAAACTTCTTGGAGGCCCCAAGAAATATCTGTAAAACAGCATCTCACATCCATTGGCAGATAAAAGTTAATGTCATCTAGGTTATTCTAATGATAAGGTAGGTTATCAATACTTTTTTAAAGAAAAGAAAATAGAAAATGTAGAAGGAATTTCAAAGCAGCATCATAAGGATAATTTACTGCCTCAGGATTGGGCAGAAATGTTACCAGACAACATTGCATTTATTGAACCTATTAAAAACGTGGCTTGGTCATGAAGAAAATCTGTCTCAGATGCTTGTTGTAATTTTAGAAAGCTGCTGACCAGCCGTGACTGTATATCTGCTGAATAAATTGGCAAACTGCCCCCATTTCCAGTACTTCATCCCGAATGATTTAACGAGATGTGGCTTTGAATGCAGCGTGGTACAGTTGGATTCACTTCACGCCAACTCCTGACGCTGAATTTTTCTGAAGCTCTTTCAGAGCTTTTCCATCCCTCTTTTCACGTGGGGATGGATGGCACTGGTCAGGGGAGGTCACGCTATTGGCATTGTCACTGAAATATCCCTGTTGTCTTAGGCAAGAAGCTTGGCTGTAAAAGCGTGCTGCGGGCTCGAAGCTCTGGTCGGAAGCAGAGTAGAACAGGGCATAGGACTGAAGCATCTCATGGAGCTCAGGATCTGCCATCAGAGGCAGGCAAACCACCTTATTCTTCTCACCAAGCTTGGTAAATTTATCTTGAGGTCAGCTAGGTCATTTACTGGTGGAAGACTCTTCCCAAAGCTCCTCTTTCCAGATTATGAACCTTCTTATGTTCAGCCCACATGTACTCATGTCCAGTTTGCGCCCATCAGCGTGTCCTCTTGTAAGATATGGACCACCCCGGCCACGCTTCTGTGCAACTTCTGTGCTTGGGCGAATGTGACTGTGCATGGCCAGAGCTACGTAGGCATGCAGCTTCCCAGATGCGATCGCAGCAATACCCGCTGTGGGTTTTCCCTATCTCTATTCATAATGTCTCTTCTGACCTGACTTAAACTCGTATATGCCGTTATATGGCCATGCCGCATGGATGGCTCACAGTTGCCTGGAGATCAGCCGGTTTGTTCAGGCCTTTCTCTTCCTTTGTTGTTTTGAGCTGATGAGTTTGCAGTAGAAATCCCTGTTGTTTGCTACAAGAGCACAATTTTTCACTGTTACATTTCAGCCCATCTCTGCCTGGTTGTTCTCTGTACTTGAGTCACTGCCAAGCTTTGAGTTGTCAGCAAACTTCATTACAATGGAGAACAAGTCTTATGAGGAGTGGCTGGGGGAGCTGGGATTGTTTAGTCTGGAGAAAAGGAGGCTGAGGGGAGACCTTCTCACTCTCTGCAACTCCCTGAAAGGAGGGTGTAGAGAGGTGGGGGTTAGTTTCTTCTCCCAAATAACAAGTGACAGGACAAGAGGCAATGGCCTTAAGTTGTACCAGGGGACGTTTAGGTTGGATCTGAGGGAAAAATTCTTCACTTAAAGGGTTGTCAATTATTGGAACTGGCTGCCCAGAGAGGTGGTGGAGTCACCATCCCTGGAGGTATTTAAAGGACATGTAGATGTGGTGCTTAGGGACATGGCTTAGTGGTGAACTTGGCAATGCTGGGTTTATGGTTGGACTAGATGATCATAATGGTTTTTTCCAACCAAACTGTTCTATGATTCTATGATTCTATGCCCTTCTCTTGGCCATCCAAGCCCAAACCCCATCTGACAGAACCATAAAAAAAGGTTGCCACTTCATTCATTATTACACTTGCCAGTTCTTTCACAATTCACTAGTCTACCTAGCCCCTTGCCTTGAGCATGTTACAATCTTTGAGCTTTTTTTCTCCTTTCTGTTTGGTGAAAATACAACCCAGAAATGTACATTTTCCCTATATAGAGCACACATCCACATCGGGTAGTTTCTCTCCCCTCTTACTTATATGGAGAAAGAAAGTGTTATTATTTATTTTTACTCTGGAAAACCCAGTTTGGCTGGATTTTGAGGGTTTCTGAATTTATCTCTGTGTTTTCCAAACTCTGAGCTGTTCCACAGCCCGACTGTGTTTGCTGTATGAGATCACGCTGCTTGAGAACTGGAAGGGCTTGACATGCTCCAGAAAGACAAGCCACATAATTATGGGGTTGGCATGCTGATGGATTTGCCTACACAGGTTGAAGCCACACTGCAAGACCAGAAACTCTGCCTGTAAAGAGGTCAAACCACTTACAATCAATCCCCAAAGGTTTCTATATTTCCTGGGAGAACAAGCCATGGGACACACAGCCTCATGAAGACATAGCTGCACTGATCAAGCCATTTAAACAACATCATGCCAGAAGGGAGAGACCTGAGCCATGATCCCAGGCACATTATAGAGCTCCGTGTTCCCTATACATGACCAAATGGGACCAATATCTCGAGAGCTGATGGACAACTGAAAAAGCAGAGTGGTGAAAAGCCCTAAGTACAGAGATATAAGCACAGTTACAGAGATGGAGTCATCGAGGTCAAGGATGACCTTCCCCATCAGCAAACAGGTGGTGGCTCTGCCCTAATTATAAGCCATTTAAATGAACTAGCCAGATGGAAAAGCAGGCCTGGGAAGCCTGGGAAAATACTTTGGCTCCAACCTCAAGGAAATCACATTGAGTAGCTCTAAAGTAGCCACCCTTCGCAATGGCAGGGAGGGACTGGAAAGGTGATCTCCAGACCAAGCAGCCCAGTCACAGACCTCCCACTGACAACTGTTGACAAGTCACAGTGCTGCAAGTCCCAAACTGGAATGACATGCAAGTCAGGTAGCAATCAAAAGTATTAGGAGATGGTCCCTCTCTTTCCATTAGGACGGAATGGATGAGATCTGAACTCAATCCTTTCTGCAGAAAGCAGTTAATTACCAGTGCATGCATTGTTCCTTTCCCAGTTCTCCAATTGCTAACCAAAATGTGGCATCAGCTAAGGAAAACCCCATCACCTTCCATATGAGTGACAAATGTGTTTCTGCTCCCTGCTCACGTGCACAGAAGACAAAGGACTCCCTAAAAGAACAGAAAGTGCCTCTGAAGAGCCTATACTTCAAAAGAAAGCAGCAAGGATCTGGCAGTGCCTCCAGATTAGAACGATTTTGTACTTAGGGTACAAAAACATACATCCAAAGAGGACATTGCTTTGCACTGGAGAGCAGAAATGTGATGCCAACTGACAGAGGATCAAAAGGCCAGGTTTCTGGATGCCACCATCTTGCCCAGCAGCAGCAGAAACTCAGCTTTGCTTGCTGAGCACAAACACAACAGCTGTATGTGAGCCACTGAGGTTCACAGGGAAGAGTCACCCTTCTCATGGGAGAAATAAAAGCAGCTCAGTTATCACTGACATTACAAAGTGCACAAGAAACTCACTGTTTTGCCAACTGACAGGGTTAACAAAGAGGACACAGACACCAACTTGACAACAAAACCAAACTTATTTTACTTTAGTTCAAAGCAGGGGAAAAAAGAAGAATAAGTAAGGTACAAAAATAAACAGGGTAATGCACCTGATCATCACTACATAAGAGAAAGCATAGTGAGCAAGAAAGATTCACCACCAATTGCCCAAATACTGATCACCATCCAGATCCGTGCACCAGCTGGGGAGCCTCATCACAGTGAAGGATTTGGAGAGCCTTTCCCCGGCAAGTTCTGTGCAGTGCATCCACTCACAGGTCAGGTCTCCATCTTTGCTGTGAGAGGGTCCTGCTTTTATACCATCTAACAAATGCATTACGCAGCCAGAAAGGCACTGGAACATCTGATGGGTTGGCTTTACTTCACTCGGGCACATCCCGGATCTGGCCAAGATCCAGGACACATCCAGGAAGATCCTATTTTGGTTTCCATTATCCTTTTGGTTTCCACCCAAAGCCTGACCAGGGCTCTAGGAGGAACCAAGGGAGTTTCTTTATCTACTTAGCTTTGATCACATACTTCTGAACAAGGCCAGACACCGGGTTTCACAGCCTTGGCAACATACCTTAAATAGGAAAAGATATTCTCATAACACTTTATCTATAGTGCATATTTCGCTAATGAGTATACATATTTCTCTAATGATCCGGTGCTAATGTTATATAACATTTGGTTGTGAGATTCATCTAAAGGTCAGCTTTGGTTTGAGGCCTATTGTTCAGGCCTTAGTACTTCACTCCCAAAACTAATGTGCTGGTGCACCACCTCCAAGTGTGAAGGTATGACCCAAAAGCAGGCCGAGTTGCTCCAAGCCCACACCCTCTGCCTCCTCTGAGTCTCCACCACACCCCCTCACCTTTCTGACCTTCTTTATGCCAGATCAGACTCACCATCAGCTCATCTCTACCCTGCCCCATGCCTTTTGACCAGGTCAAGAACCAGAACAGCAACACATCTCATGTAAGTCTTCATGCCTGGGCTGTCCTCTGTGCCTTGGCGAGGCTGAGCCTAATCCCAGCCTGCAGCCCCTTCACTACCACCAAAAGCCAGGGTTCATCCAGTTTGATAAGACAGTATTGGGTGGTCTGGAGCATGCAGCGCCTTTGGATCTTGTTGTCTTTTCTTTCTGCCTTCAAAAGTTTAAATTCATTTACTTATGGAGAAGAAATAACTAAACTCCAAATGAACAGATAGCTTTCTGCTCTGAGCTACCTCTGCTGAAGCTATCTTCAGATCTTATTCTGAAGATGACACCCAAGAATGAGGCCAAGGTGTCCAAATAGCACCGTCCCTGTGTTTCTTACTTCCATGTTACTTTGGGACTGTGAAGCAAAAAGGCTGACAACAACTTCTCTTACTTCTTCTCCTAAAATCATGCCTGGCCATCTGATAGTAAGGAATGGCTGTCAGCCAGCACGAAGAAATCCTTGCTTGGAGATCTGTTCCTTGAAAGTAAAGAAAATTAAAGGATAGGTTACATGAGAGAGAAACCAGAACACAAAATTAGAGGCCAACACTTTTTCCTCCTTGGACTGTGTAATTAATATTGTTGCTTTTAAAAGTGCTGAACAGAGAGCCGAGAACCATTCCTCACTTCCACAGCTGCAGTCAGTGAATTCTGTACTTTTTGAATTATCTAAATGCTCAGAAAGGCAACAGGAGCAGTTTCTTCACTCCTGAAAAGACCAGCTAATAGCATACATTCAGCTGGGGACTTACTAAAATATGTTTTCTCTACCTTTTGACTGATAAAGAAATATATTGCCATTAATGGTAATTACAGGCCATCAAACCACTAAGGAACAGGCTTTATAAGAAAAAAATGTGTTTTCAGAAGAGGTTAATGCATTCTGAGTTGCATTTTGAATACAGCTGGGTTTGGAAATTCATAGAATCACAGAATCACAGAGTCATAGTGGTTAGAAAAGACTTTAAAGATCATCGAGTCCAACCATAAACCCAACACTGCCAATTCCACCTCTAAACCATGTCCCTGAGCATGTTCTTGTCTACCCATCTGTTAAATACCACCAGGGAAGGTGACTCCACCACCCCCCTGGGCAGCCTGTTTCAATGCTTCACCGCCCTTTCGGTGAAGTTGTTTTTCCTTATATCCAACCTAAACCTCCCCTGGTGCAACGTGAGGCCATTTCCTCTTGTCCTGTCACTTGTTCCTTGGTTGAACAGACCCACCCCCACCTCTCTACACCCTCATTATAGGAAGTTGTAGAGAGCGAGAAGGTCTCCCCTCAGCCTCCTTTTCTCCAGGCTCAACAACCCCAGTTCCCTCAGCTACTCCTTGTAGGACTTCTTCTCCAGGCCCTTCACCAGCTTCGTTGCCTTTCTTTGGACCTGCTCCAGCACCTCCATGTCCTTCTTTTAGTGAGGGACCCAAAACTGAACACAGGACTTGAGGTTTGGCCTCTAAGGAAAATACATAGAAGCAGCAGAAATAGGGAAATTATTCAGGACAGTTCTTTGAAACGGATTTGACTGTACTGTAAGAGAACAAAAAAATGCCAGTGAATGGAAATGTGACTTAGGAATTAACCACCACCAGCATCAACATACTTGAAGATGGAAAGAAACGACAAAGATAAAGGAGAACCAAAGAGAGAACAATTTGATATGGTTGCATTTGGAGCAGGCATGTTTGTAATTTTTTTTTTTGCTTCTGATTGAAACATAAAAAAGGACAAAAAAGGACAACACAATACTTGTGGAGGGTGAAAATGGCAACTTGGCTGCTATGTAAATGCTTTGTCCAGAGTTTTGGGGTATGAACTGGAGCTGTTCTCTAGAGAGAAGATAATGCTCTATGAAAAGACAAGCTTTGAAGGAGGAATAGTGGTATTTTCAGCACCCAGAGCCTGCACTGGACTAAGTGGCGTCAGGCAGGTTGGTACCTATCCAATTTCTAACTCACTTGACCTGTTTGCCTCTGATACATCATGGAGCTATCTGAGCCATGATGTTTCACATACCTTGACTCACGCTGCATAGGCTCTTGGTGTCCGAGTCATCTGAACTTTCTTTATTTCTGAGGGTGACAAACGCCCCGTGGAGAAGTTCTGAAAAGAGCCCAGTCTCATGTGTGACCATTGAAATACTGCAACGCTTTCAGCAGGGAGCAGCACCCAAAAATTTCTACGCGGCGAGAGGCCACAAAGGCCTCTATGGACTCAGACTCCATCAAATATGAAACATGTTGTAAAAGCAGGTCATTCAAGTAATGTTTTTAAAAACATACTAAGAAGGGGAAATAATTATAGGAGGCTTATCACAGAACGATATGTTATTGATAAGATTTTTCCCCATCTTAATAAATACATAGAAATAATCCTGTGAAAGCCATTCAAAATACATAACTGAGCAACTTAATGTGATAGGATAGGACGTGACAATTTAATGTGATGTGATAGGAGCAAGTAACAGATCAGGGTTGGGGCTAACTGTCTTCACTTGACAACTTAGGGCAGAGAATTCCCTTTCTGGTAGGGAAACTACAATCAAAAATCAGTTTTTATTTAATTACCTTTTAAATTAACTTTTTTAAAAGTTACAATCTCTAATCAAAAACTCTATGAGTTCTCTTTTTCTCCCTCACACTCACATGCACAGTAATGTAATATGCAAAGTCATTTTCTCACTAAAACAAATTATAGATGTGTTATGGTGGATAATTACGTAGAAGATGGAATTTATATTTTCCTTGATATTTTATAAAATACCCTCAATAGGTTTCAAAACAACCTAAGACAGTATTTTCTGAAAACCGCACTTCTGAAAACTGTTCCATGCTGATTTTGTTATAAAAGATGATATGCTAGAAATGACTTGTGATTAGATATGCCCAATATAAACTAAGGAAGATCATATGAAATTATGATGGAGCATTTGCATTTTCCTCCCTCTGGACCTCTTTTCAAACTGAAATCCAAGTTCTCTGCACTGGTCTTGAAATGCTTACTTACAAATTTAGTCCGGCTTTGTAAAATTGGAAAGCTCCTGTGAATCATTTTTTAGGAACTATTTACATCTAAAAGAGCTGTACTAGACAAATGATCAAAACACTTTGGTTTGTCTCACTGATTTTGAATTACTACTGATTTCTAGTAAACAGTATAGCAGTAGGCAGTGTATTTTTTTTACCCGATAACTAGTTATTAGCCTCACCTTCTTGCACAAACTTGTATTTTCTGTGAACCCTTCCCAGCACAGCTCCATGACTCCTGAAAAGCATATGCAATCATTAAGAGTTTGTTTATCTGCTTAATGTGCTAGCAATTAACATGAGGCAGTGGGTGTTCCACCTCTCCACTGGGGAGATCATCTTCTGAATCACCATGGGATTGTTCCCCTTTCTTTCAGATCCTTGCTGTATTTCTGCCTCCCCTTTAGAGATCTGAAGTATTCAAAATGGGGCCACAACATTGGGGAAGGTTTTAGAGGGGAAGCCCTGTGAGGCTGAAAGCACTTGGTTT
>NW_010309849.1:16485-37548 GCF_000700745.2 Antrostomus carolinensis | reverse complement strand
GCGGCTCCGCTCCCACACGGTGGCACTCGTGCCAAATGGCTCAGCCTGTTTCTTGCCAGCAGAAGTTTAAAACTGTTTTCCGTTCGTTCAATTCCACTGTATAAAACCGAACACGGCAAATTAACATTTTCGCCGAACATATACATGCAGTTAGATTTTGGAGATAGGTATCCTGTAAATTTTCCCAAGTTGTCTTTGTAGCAAATGCAGAAATAAAACCAAGGCAATGTAGAGGTCTAGAGGCACAGATTACTCTCCCATCAGAGACCCAAATTTCCTTCTTCTGTTCCTGCTGGCATTTACATATCTTTGAATATGAAGCTTTGAGCAACCTGGTCTAGTGGAAGGTGTCCCTGCTCCTGGCCGGGGGGTTGGAACTAGATGGTCTTTAAGGTCCCTTCCAACCCAAACCATTCTGTGATTCTATGTACTCTATATAGTATTGCACTATGCACTGCAGTACATCTGGCAAATCCCTGCTCTGCCAAGGTTTTCTTTTGCTTTAGCTGTCCCCATTGCCACTGCCCCAGCCCTTTGTGCTCCTTTGAGCCGATTCAGCACCCCTAGAAACACTGACATGTAAATCAGCAGTGTACAGGTCTTCCTTCTGAAATCAGATTAGCACACACGGCTTAAAAGCCTAATGAACACACAACAACCCCGAGGAAAGATTTCAGTACTATGTATAAGCTTTAAAAGGATGGAAGTAAACTCCTAAGACAGCAGGGAACAATACAGTGCAATTTTCTGGAGATGGTACAAAGCACAGCACAGCTCACGCTACTGATGAAGAGCAGGTACAATCATATGCACTAATGAGCAGTTTCTGTAAATAAATGGAAGAAAGGAATAAGGACTAGAAGTTAAATAAATTTATTAAACATTTTGGGGAAACAGACTTGCAAAGGCGAAAGTAGATCCTGGTTAAAAAGACTGATCTTGTGAAGGGAGCACCATTCGTGCAGAAACTAAAATCTACAGAGAGGTTTTGCCACTCTTACTCCCTGCAGAAGCTCAGCAAAGAGGACAAGCTGTGCAGGAAAGCAGCTTGGGCACAACTATTTGCTATACACATAATGGTGAAAACTTTCAAAACGAGGGCCTTAGTTTCCATTAAATTTCACAGCCACCTCTTGGCTCCTAGGAAAAATACAAATAAAATATAATCACTCCATTATGGCCTGTGTGTGGATACTTTTCCCTCTTTGGATGAACTACTAGTGCAGTTTTATTGGAAATTCAAGGTGACCAGTGCCATTTTCCAGTTTATCCTGGTGGTCCCCAGACCTCAGACGAGTCAATGTAGTTCTGAGAGTTAATGGATTAGAGGTCTCTAGCCCAATTTGTGCAACATGAACCAATTTGCTTCCCTATTTCTTACCTGAAAAGCTAACAGTTGCTTTTCCTTATTCCTATCCCTTTCTGGGCAAAATTGTCACCACTTGCTAAGCCAGTGATATACTTTTTTTTTGATTACTTCAAAAGGTGTAAAGAATTTAATGATAATTATTAAAAGATACATAACAAAAATAAATATATCCTTAGAAACATTGCAGATAGATTATGGAGGTGCTGAGATAGCTTGCAGGCCTGGAGGTAGGTCCTGGTGGACAACACATTGACCATGACTCAGCTGCAGGCCCTGACAGTGAGGGAGCCAACAGCTTGAAGGAGGTCATTAGTACCCTCTGCTCAGCCCTGAATTTATATCTCTGCAAACTGGTCAGAATCTGAACCAAAAGCAGAAAACAAGAATAACTCCTCTTTCTTTAATAGTAATAATTCAATTCAATTCAATTCAATTCAATTCAATTCAATTCAATTCAATTCAATTCTATTCTATTCTATTCTATTCTATTCTATTCGATTCGATTCGATTCTATTCTACATGGACTAAAACAGATTATAATTGTGAATGCCAACAATGGTATTTGCTGTCCACATTAGGAAATTATAATATTATTTTAACCTGTCCTAAAGGGCTGAGCTTTCAAATATTTTATTAAAACCAATAGACAATAAAATGTTATATTAAAAAAATCTTGGAAGGCTCTTGAGCATAATTTTAATACTTCTATTTACATCCTGAAATATGCTTTCGGAAAGTGCACAGGATGTAATATAACCATGTTAATAATGCTGCTAGAAAAGCTGATTATAGGCATTATTCTGCCATGATTCTTGTTTATGTAGCATGAATACTGATACTGTCTACCTCTGAGCCTTCTCTGGATTAATGTATTTCTGGACAAGACAAGAGACACCCTCTCCACATCACGTGTACACCCAGTCTTACCTTACACTTGCTTCCCCACCCTCCTCCCTTTATACACTGCTTCATTTTTTTTTTCCTTTAAAAGCCCTTGAAAATACACTGGAAAGGGCTGAAAAGCCATCTAAAAAGGAACAAACAGTCATTTTGGTAAAAACACATAACTTCTTTACACTATTAAACCACCTGGAGCTCCAAGGACAAAGAGGCTGTTCTGATGGTTGGCTTGTCAGCTCCTATCTATCCTGTGAACAAATAGCACTTTGGGAAACTATTCCTTTAGTGCTGGCTTAGCCTCTCTCTAAAGAGAAGACATAATAGAATATCATAAAAATGTCCTTTCCCAATCTCTCCTGAAATATTGTACACTCAAAATCTACTTGCTTTCCTTTGTAACTTTCACTCTGTTTCATAGGACTTACAAAAGCATGCTGATTATGACTTGATTCTTCAGACTCCCTCTTTTCACAGGAGAATATCCTGTCTACAAGCAAGAGAATACAAGGCTTGGCTACACAGAGAAGCTGTTATGCAGGGAGCTAGACGCTGCATTTGTAACATATTAACCATTTCAGTAATTCTTCATGGAAGCGCAGTTTGTACTAAAGATACCTCTAGGACCTTACTTACTCACCTTTGAAAATACTCTTCTAAGGGTTAGAGTGGATCAAATGTCTAATTCCTACCCCCGCTTATTGAACAGGGCTTACTTGGAAAGAGTAAATTCAGCCACTTTAATACTGTGTGGTTTTAGTGATGGTGATACTGTTACATAACTTATCCTCCAAATTGTTGGTGCTCACAGGGATAAGTACTTGCATCAAGGAGAATTGTTTCCTCAGCAGAGGTGACAGCAAGAATTTACATCAGGGGAATGAATTGTTTCTCTCCAGTCGAGCATTTTGCTGTGTATGTGTTATATCAGTGAACTCAAGTAGCCTTTCCAGACACAGATCAAATATAAAGTTTGCAGCAGAAATTCTCAGGGTGAGCCAGAAGGGGGAAGTTTAGTCTGTAGCCTGTGTATTCCTTTAGGATCCTGTTGGATAAAATACGTGGTAAAGTATGTAAGATGTAGGGCATGTTCAGGCATAAAGATATCTATCTAGTGCTTTCCAGGTAAACAAGGTAATAAAATTGCTCTGCCTCTCTATCCCTCAATCATAAATAACATTTTGACCACATCTAACAGAAAGGCAACAGTCTCGAATACTTCTATTGTATAATGAAAATGAATGGCAAGATAGAGAGGTGCTCCTAATGATAGAGCAACTGCCATGTAAGCTCAAACACACTTATTCTTAGGAAAGCAGAGAATTTCACCCAGAAGACATCCTCAGGAAGCAACGCATCAGAAGTTCTCTTGCTTGTGGAGCATTTTGCTTCCCAGGAGCTCAGTTAGGTTGCCTCTGTGACTGGATCACCTCCGTCCCTTGACTGGACAGTGGTATATTTTACAATGTTATTCTAAAAATTTCACCCAACACTCAGTTTCATAATACATGAGAAAAGATTATTTAGAGTCCATCACTTCTTAGACAATACATCCCCTATACACAAACATCATGCAGACAAATACACAAGTTTTTGCTCCCTTTTTAAACCACTTATATTCTTATTGACTCAAATTAAAAGAGTGAACCAGAGCAAACTATAGATGTATTTCAATGTCACCTAAAGAGAAGAAAAGGCAATTTTCCAATACTGATAAATGTGTTTTTTTGCAAAAGAACACAAATCTAATTCCAAAAGCAGCACACACACCTATGCCAACAATGGATGCTGAGTGTCAAAGAAAAAATACAATAAAGTACATTAATAGGAAAGATTAGCATTTATATCACAGAGTTCGAAAAAACTGCCACATCACATGCACTAAATCTCCTTTAGTAATATTCAGTGGAACAAAATAAAACACTCAGAAAGTCAAGGACACTTTTATCCAGTGCTGGTAACTACCTTACAAGTTCCACAAGAGAGCAGTATATACTTGACTTTGAGAAAGGAATGACATGGACCTGCTCTTTTCTTTCCTCCATTAGTATTCCACTGTGAAAAGGTAATAAATGCAAACACGCCCAGGCAGTTGGTTAAACAGCAGTTCCTGAATGTCGAGAGGATTGCTATGTTGCTCCAAGCTGACAAAGTAGAAGATGGTCACATGAAATACGGAATAACTGTTAAGATGGGCTATATTAAAAATTACGAGATATGTTTCACCATGTAGCTACTTAAGGACATATTAACTTGTAGGAAAGGGATGTCTTTTTATTAATGTATCACAGATGTATTATGGAACACCTAAATACATGTTTAGGCCTATGAATATCTGAAAATATTTTTAGGTGGAATAATTCAATGATTATTTCAAAAGCACTGCAAAAACTAAACATGAGTAGGAAAAAGATGGGGTTTTTTTCTTCGGTTCATACTGAAAGATGGTTTTGCCATTTTACTATGCTATGATTAGTAGCACATTAGTAGCACACAAAAACATGAGTGTTTCTATAGGCTTGTATTCCTAAAGGAAAAGGGATTTTAAACATCTCAGGTATCAGGAGGTTTTTTTCTGAAAATTCCAGAAATTAAACCCAAAACATCCTTTAGCTGCATGCCTTCTACACTTCCATAGATCCTGTAATTCAAGTGAGAATGTTACTGTTCTGTACAGAAACAATCACAACCTCTCCAACACCAAGCAGAACTGCAGAAGTTCAGCTGAGTCACTCTGGAAAAAGAGAGAAAAGAATTGACCATGTTAATGCAGAAAAAAAATCCACATCCTAATACTACCAATAGAATTGGTGGAAAAAAAAAACCAAACCATGTGTTTAGGAACACATCTTTCTTTAGGTTAAAAAGTCCAATTAAATGCCGCTCACCAAGCAGCGAAGTTTGTGTCTAACACAGACACTTTGGTTTGACCAGTCCTGTTGAAAGGGTCATGGTGAGCATTAGGCTAAAATTCTTTCAGTTTATACTGAAGCAGACAAAATGTCTTATCGCTTCCATTAGCTTTTCTTGCTAATGAACTGCTGTGCTAAACTCCGTTTTTCACCACTATCATGTTGTGTGGAGGACAGGTCCTGTTCAACAGAGATTTAGAAAGATGCTGGCAGGCCAAAAGAACAGAAGAAACATCAGGCAAATATTTAAATACTAGCAGTGCTTTGTGAACTAGGAGATTTGTTCCATTTTGAAAGAAATTTAGCAAAGAGTTAGCTATTATGGCTGTCAGTTAACATCAAATCAGTTGTAAAACATCTGCAGAATACACATGGGCTCTTCAGCGCATTTGGAAATCACTGTCTTTGTCATTATATGGGCACGATGCTTGCACTCCGCTCCTTCCTGCCCCTGCATCTGTGGAGACAAACCTTCTGTTACATATCTCTTTCAGATTCTCTCTTTGATATTAATGTCCATAATAATGACAAAAACTATTAAGGGAGAACCATACAGGAAACAAAACAGGGATTTCTGATCTTTTTTTTCCAAAAGCAGCAGAGGAATTGTGCTACAAGAGGTGAGTCATCAATAAAGAAGAAGCCACCTGGACAGCTGTAGCTGTTTGTCTAGCTTTTTGGCTTTCTGAGGCTAAGTCTCAGAGCCTCCGAGACAACGCCATCAAAGAAATTTGAGGCAAGACTGATACTCCAGTAGAAAGTCTGTCACATACAATCTTTTTAAAGAAATGAATGATGCAAACAATTGCAATTTGCATTTTCCAGTCTAAAGATGGCATTTAACTGTGCCAGAGCACAGTTGGACAGATAAATACCCTTATGCATGGTATTGTTTTCTGGCTATATGCTAACCGTTTTGGACTTGAGACTCCCCTAAATGCCAAAACTGCATCTGTCCAGGATCACTAATATGATCTGGAGGTTTCATGTTAGTCCTCAGCTCTGTGGGTGATTTGGCCACGAGTCTGCGAAGGATAAGCAGTAGGGAACAAAAAATTAAAAAAAAACCCCAAACAAACCAACATTTACCAATGGAGCCTTTGGATACAATTCAGTCAGAAACTGATATTATTTAAATATCCTTGCAATTGCAGGATATTTAAAACAACAATGATAAAGCTATAGCAATGATTCATGTAATCTCTCTCCCCATTCTTTAAATCAGTTTAAAGATGCAAAATTCCATTTTTTTTCATGTGCAAAACAATAGGATGCTAGGAATTTTTTTTTCTCTTCAATTACTCTTTATAAATATAGTTTCCAAAATATCTGATAAAGAAGTTCAATGTTTTATCAGCATCATTTAGAAGTCCCTTTGTACTAGAATGATTTATCTGCAAATGTAATGTACTGCTCTTAAAGATTTTGTGGTTGGTGAGGGTCTCTGCTCTTCATAATCCTTCTTTTTACTGGGGGGAAAAAAAAAAAAAAAAAAAAAAAAAAAAAAGTTCCATTACAAATTCTAAGGAACTAGTTATCACGGGTTTGCAGTCATTAGTAGTGTATTTCAGTACACTATTAGTTGTCAACGGGCTGCAAGCATTTGCAAAGGACATGAGTGCAAGATACTTGGGAGGTAGCTTGGGCCTACATAGACACTCCTTTCAGGACAATCTATGAGCCAGCCAGAATATTGTAGGATAGCTGTGTGTGTTTGGCACTTATGAAACACTGTTTTAGGTAATGATAGCTTTCCACCTGCCTACTATCTATTTTCCAATCAATTCCAATCTGCTTCCCAAGACAGTAAAACAGTTTATTTCTGCTTAACACATACCTTTCTGCTAATTACTTCTTCCTTCCTTTGTTGCACATAATAGGCTGAATACATATTAGTAGCCATAATTTAACCATAACTGTGATCAAGTTTATTTTTTCTCAAAAAAAAATCTCCACTACTCACAGATTATTATCATTCTGCATGGAAAAAATATTATTGTGAAACTATATGGGGGGAAAAAAAGCAGTAGAATTAATTATTTTCTGGACCATACACATATAGGATCACAAACAGGAAGTTTTCATCGCTGCATATTACATTTTATTAGATTCAAATTACCATGAGATTCAAATAATAGCTTTTCAAAGAACAGAAATATCACTACTTTATATTAAACAGAGATACTGCATCAAACTTTTTCCAATTGGGTCTCAGCTGAGCCATTTATTTTGGGGGCACCTTTGAAAGATAAGGATTTGAGAACATTAATTTTGCTTCTTCTATATTTTACACATTTTAGTCATTCGTCCAGAGGAGATGAAAGAAATGTGCCACACTGTGTAACAAAGCATGGTACATTCCCAGGTTTGGACAGAAATGACATGGCATATTTTACTTTCTGTTCATGCATCATTTGCTTTATTTTGAGAAGCTCTGTCCTTTCCCTTGGTACAGCATAGCTATGCTATATGAACTGTAAAAGGAAACTTTAGTTATCATTCAAATACTCTTGCTGTCTTACTAAGGGGGGGAATTTTATATCTCTTTCAGATATTTTGCCTTCTGAAGGTTAAGGTCCTGGGGATTCTGCCAGAAGGCAGATGCTGGGCTGGCAGACGGCGTATCCTTTCAGTCATGGGGGTGTTGTCCTTCACTTCTTCTGAAAGAAAAATCTTTCGAATTGCTGTACAACAAACACTTTTAACTTTCCTTTTTCTACTGAACAATGTAGTAGTCCTGTAAGAGGCCAATGGTTCCTTTGGGATCCATTCCGCATCCACCCCCACCAAGGACATTGGTGATCTTATGGCCGTCATCTACTTTAACTTTTGTTTTTCTTCTTTATGAGGAATAGCAACAGTAATATACTAGGTTCTTACTTCATTCCTTTGACAGAGCAAAGTATTCTCCCATTTGATCTAACATACAACTAGTTCACATTCCTGATCCATATATCTAAACTCTAATCCAGCCAAAGGCAAACAAGGGTAACTCTGTCAGAAACTGGATTAGTAACAGAGCTTTGAGCTTAGTTTATGAGGACAGGCTGCCTAACTGCTTTTCTCAGTTTCCCTGTGCTGTTTAGTTTTTCAGGTGTGGGACATGAGAACAAGAAAAGTTGTATGACCTGCACTGGAAGAATTGGAAGGGATGATATAACACAAAAATCATGGTGTTCTCTAAAAAGAAAAACTATATGAATAGACTTATTTTAAAATATTTTTAAATAGCAGGAAATAACTTTTTTTCCTCTTCCAGTTGAATTTTGATAACTTTTGTTCCATCTTACATGTCTGTTAGGATCCTGGGGCAGAGGACTACTGCAAGGCAGGGAAACACTGGACTCTCCTTGAAGTTCCAACTAGTCCATGCTGTTTCCTTTACCAGGGATTTTCTTTACCATGATAATGTTATATATTGGGGAGAGAAAAGAATTTAACAACAAATGACTTGCAGCTGGAATAATTTCTACTTGCAAAAATGTGTTTTTAAAGTGGGTCTCTGATTTTTCCATTACATCCATCATCTGAATCCAACTCCTGTCCTCTCCAACTAGACTTGTTAGTGTGGCAAGTAGCCTAAGAGCAACTTCAGTCTCCCACTATCTGCTCTCACCTCACTGAATTCTGCTTAATGCAACAGAACTATCTCAGCTGTTAACGACAGATGCTCAAATAATCAAATACCTAACCAGTTACACAAACTAATTTCAGCTATAAGCAAGCATAATTTCCACCTTCTTTTTCAGAAACAAGAGGGAAAAACATTATTTTCAAAATGAAAATGAAATTGCCTAACCACATGCACTTTCTCTTTCCAAAAGTAATTATTAAACTTAATCTTAACTCTGGCAATTTAAAACCTCCTGCTGTGGGAGGCAGGTATAAGAAAAAGCATGAGGAAGACAACTCTCTTCTCAATACCTATAAGGACTGGCTTGAAGCAAGGATTGACTACAAAAGCTTGCATTCCTGTCTGAGCCTCGAGTCTCATTAGCTGTGAGGCTGTACCTCCCTGATCCTGATTCAGCTACCACTGGTACAATTTGTATTCTCCAGAGGTGCCAAGGGTGAAGGACTGAGTTCTTGAGCGGAACAACACATAGCCTCAGAAGAAGCAAAACTGCCTCCTCTTCACTAATTGCTTAGTTCAGGGGTAAAAAAAATCTTTTATCTAGAGTAAGAGTGGTTGAAACAAAATAAGTCCGCATATCAGAACTTCTTTTTTAATAAGCATATTGTAAAAACAAATTCTTATAAATAATGCAATTAAAAATGTAGTTCATAGGCCATCAGTCTCTCTGATGGCATAATTATCATCTATCAACAACAAAAGAGAACATTGTTCAATTGCAACATCATCCAAGAGTTTGTAAGCGCTTATTTCACAGTCCTCCAAATACAGCAGCATATTATCTTTACTTAAGGATTGGAAAACTGAGGTAACAAAGACTAAATGTCTTGCCTTGGGAGACAGAAGATTGTTTATAAAGTCTAAGAAAAGACTACACCTTTTCTACTGTCTCAGAGAATTTTTCATAAGGCCATTTTCCCTTCTTCATGTTGTGTTCTTTTTTAGCAAGTCTGATTACCATTCTTTGTCAATTAGTATATTGAGCCAAATTAAAAGGAAATTAGATTGGACCTAATATTTTTCTTGCTTTCTTTTTTCCAAACTAAAAATAAAATTAGTAAGATATAAAAACTCAAAATACAGTACAAAATGAGTAGCATGCATTTCTTTATATCTCAGAAGAGAAAGAACATAAAATATCAAAGACATGTTTCATTTTATTTTACAAAGTATGTTTTGGTAAGTATACTTTTATCAGATTTAACTTTCAAACACAAAGTTTAACATGCTTGCAATATTCCCTGCTGATTTTCACAGGGCAGTAAGAATTACAGCCAAAGGACCTTTTTAAAGTCAGTATTTTGGCTCATACATTGGCCAATTTCTGTTCAAAGGTTCTTTATGAATTATAAATCAAGTGAATAACATGATAAAAATCAGCTTTCCTTTGGAAGCATTTGTATACTATAATTTCTTTCAGAGAAAAATCAGTGTTCCCTTTGTGAACGTGGTAAAATAAAGAAAAATAGTATTTCTCCCTATCTCCACATGTTTTAAGACTGTTTTAATTTTCATACTTGATCACTGCAAATATTTTAATGAAAAACAGCTTCTTATTTTAAAAGAACCATTTTGAAGATAAGCAAATTGAAACATTCTGCTGTAATCACAATGGTGAAGACTATACACAACTGGTTTTAAAGTTGTTGTTAAAGTGGAATTAAAGGAATAGCAGTGATCTCCCAAATATTTTATTGAGAAAACACCACCGTATATTGTCAACACAGTAATTATCTATCCAATATACAGTGGGGTGGCAGGAAGAAGGTAAAAAGTAATCCAGATGTTACAGTCAAGGTTGGAAGGAGGAGGGGTATATATAGATAAGTACACATATATATTCATAATAAAAATGTAGATATATATAATGCATATGTATACTGTAATATATTCATCTTGTATATACTTAAAATTTTATATGTAAATTTTATATAACAAAAAGTTCTTCATTTTAAATTGATGCATAAACTAAATATTTTGTTTGAGTTGAAAATTTTAAAGCAAAACCTGAAATATTTAAATACTAAAAATAAAACTATAAGCCTTGTTCAACAGCCAGACAAAACTATTACTTGAATTAGACTCAAATTCATAGCCAGGTACCTGTGAGAGAGCTTTTTTTAAAAAAAAAAAAACAAACCAAACTATTCATCCAGCATTTGAAACATTCAGAGTTGTGCGGAAGAGCTATCTGACCTTTATTTTCCTAAATACAGAAGGAGTTCCATTCTAAAGCACTGCATGGAGGGATGTGCATTGCATTGTACAAAGAACTACAGAAGAAGGTAAACCAAATAGAAACATGGAAAAGCTCACCTAAATGCAACTGAAAACCTTGATTGCTTGTAACAGAAAATGAAAAAGATTCTGTCACATTGGAATCCAGGAACACCAAGGGCATAAGCTCATGTTATGTTGCTGTGAATGAACAGTTTGTTGCTAAAGTTGCCATCTGTATTAGTGAAGCATCACATGCGATTTCTATAGGAAACTATTAAAAAAAGAAATCAAAATGGTCACAGAACTTATTTATAACTGATACTCTCTACCATATTTAAAATGAGGCTGCAAGCAGCCCTACAAGAGCAAAAATCCAAATTGTAGGAGAAACAGTTGGCTGTCTGCCTGATTATCTGTGTGACAGAGCTGGGAAGTTGCCTGTAAATACTCAGTTGATCTGGCTCCAAGACTGAGCCACCAAGCACGTTCATGTCTTAGAAAGACAGTGTGGATGTGAAATGTAATTAATCAATGTTGCCTGCTTCTTTGGACAAGAAACAGGAATCCAGGCTGGTAGGAAGCAGGGAAAGTATGCATGGGGACAAGCCCTGGGGACTTCCCTGAAGTGTTAAGCAACTGTACAGCAGCAATGGTTTTCTGTTTGCCTCTTTGTAACCTTCTCTTTCCAAACTTAAAATTTCCAAACTTAAACCTATAGACATAAGAAGACTAACTTTTGTGTCACAATTAAGTCTGCCTCATGTTGGAGGCAGAGGGGATAAGTCTGAAATCTGCAAACTTGCAGTGTTTCATACCGACAGGGTGTTTGAAGCTACCTGAGAAGGAATTTGGACTCGGCAGAGTGTTCCCTTCCCAATTGTGAAGAAACAGCTTAGGGATCTGGCAGTATAATTAGGAACAAGTACACTCCAGCAATCAGAACCCAACCCCTCCTCCTGCCATGATCAGAGAGCTGAGACAAATCCCATTGCTCCCAGGAAACCCTGAGCCATCACAGCAACAGGGGCAGCCTCAATGATAAAGATCAGCATAGGGAGGGAGGATGGCAGCTCCTCATTAAGAGAAGAGTGGGGGGATAGTGAACAAAAGTGAAGCATAACAAAATTCAAACCTGAAAAGGATTTTTGATTTTTCACAGAATGTGTTGTTAAGCAGATGTGAAGTTGTGGCAAACCCGTGTCACTGATTTTTGGCTCTAAAGGTGGAAAGGTTTGACTTGGAGTAATCACGGTAGATCATATCATATCTACAACAATAAGTTAATGTTAGGAAAAAAATGGGAAAGTTATGCAGTGTCCTGCTTTATGGTTTCAACTATTTTTTCTGATACGAATTATGATGACATGTTTAGAGAAGGCAGGTTATCCTCTTTGTCTTTCTCTTTCTCTTTCCTCTTAAGAATCTGTACCAATTGATTTGTCAATTACTTATCAGGTTTTCTGCTGTTTCCACTAATGTCATACTATAGCATAAGCCTGATATTTCAGAACTTTCTGTCACTCAAGAAAATGATGTATTGTCAATTTACTGAAGGAACGCATCTCAGGATTTGTTCCCTTGAAAAATGTCATAGAGATGCAATATGTAAGTTAAAACAATAATTAAGATTGTATATATATGAATCCTGTTATTAAATTGCTTTTATTTTTTGTTATGGAATTATACTGTTCTACATAAATGAAAGTGTAGATTCATCCAAAACTTTGCTGATGGATATTAAATACATTTCTTTTTGTCTTCTATATGTATTCAGACTAAGACCTCATGTTTGCAAAAACAAATGTCTTAAAAATATGTCCTATAGGTTGTCACTCATCAATAGATCTACCCTATCAAAATATAAAATAAAAGGATAAGCCTTCACATGTCACCCAGACTATCTACAAATAACACACCAGTAACGTAATCATAAAATCACATAAATTAACAATCAGAACAGTAAACAAATAAATAAATAAATAAATAAATAAATAAATAAATAAATAACCCCTCTGTATTTTATTTTTTAATAGTATTAGCTTAAAAAATGTGAATTATGATATGGAAGATGGGTTTCTTAATAATGAAGTATAAAAGTAAATACTAAGCCAAAACTGTTAGGCTTCTTAATCTGTATTTAAATTCCTGTTAAGAAATAGTTTGACTTTAGTAGTTGTCACACTTGAATAGTTTGACTAAATTAACTTTTGGTTATATAAGCAATCTGAGAGTTTGGCAGTATTGCCAGGTTTTATTAAAAATGGAAATAAGTGACTTTAACAAAAATCTATCATAACTCAGGTGTAACAGACTGCAAAGGGAAAGAAAGGACTGTGCCTCAAAATTTTCACCAGTGTTTTCAACATTACTTGCATTTACAAGAACAAAGCTATTGAGGAGTATACCTTTCCAGTCTTTACAAGATAAAATTGCCTGTTAGGAAATGTCTGACAACTTCTGAAGGACGCTTTTAAACTGCACAATCATTTTTTAAAAGTAGAACAGAGTGGATATTTTGTAAACAAGATGTTTAAGATACAGAAATAGGTTTCTCAATGAGGGACCCTAACCAGCCCTCAATCATCATGGGATGAAAACAGGAACATGGAAACCCCAAGTGTGTAATGAGCCCAGAGAGCATTGCCACAGATGCTCAGAAAAATACATAGTAAAAAACTTAGGAGATAACAATAAAACTAGGAAGCGTGTTTTGTTTACCTCCATTTATGGCTCCTAGGCTCTTGAAAACAGGAAGTATGATAGAATTTGAGTTGCATTTTATGTGAAGGTTGACAAATTTTTGAGTCTTTAAACCTATTGTAACACGGTGTTCTGAAAGAAAATAAATTAATTAAATGCCATGTGCATAGAATAAAAACTTGTATTAATAATGGTATTTTATTTAAGTCATACTAATTCCTTGAAATAAGAAAACAGAATGCTGCGTATTAAAATAATCTGTGTGACCACAAAAAGGATGAAGGCAGTAAGTCTATGAAAATACTAAAATACAGAAATATTTGCTGAATAATGCTTCTATTACACAGAAAATAAAAAAAAAGATAGGTACATAAGAAAAAGAATTTCCTTCATGATGCATACCCAGTGAATTAAATTACTTCCAGTAAAGGAACAATACACTTAAACAATATACATTCCTGGATGATGTGGAACAAAAAGACCCATGGAATAAATGAAAAAAAGATGCTTGTTGAACTAGAGCATCCTTAATATGAAAAGAAAGACAGAAAGACACTTCTAGGCAGAAACTTTTGGAAGAGTGCTATGAAAGATTGCAAAAGTATGGAATTCAAGTAAAATTATATGAAAATACTTTAGTTGTCTGAGATTGAAAAATCAAATTTAGAATCAAATCTGGAACAATAAAGCAGAGAAGACTAGAAGATGTTTACAAAAATTAAATATTCCCTGGATATTATGAATCTGTAGAACTTTCTGGCAAAAAGATGTATAATTGAATTGATCTTAATTTCGCACAGGAATACCCAGCTACTTGTCTGTGCAGTTGTCTACTTACGCTATTCCTCAACAAGAGATACTAACAAAAAAAAAGTCAATAAATAAATATGAATCACTCTTTCTCCTTCATCTGAATTGCAAGAAATTCAGAGCTCTTGGTTCCCTCAGGCAGCACCTGCTAACTCTGAGTAAAAATTGCATTACATTGACATATACAATTTTCTAGTATTTAAACATTCTGTAGTGCACAGGCACAATTAGAATAGTGAAAGGTGGGCTTAAAACTAGAAACTGGTTTAGAACTAGAATAGTGAAAGGTAGGCTTCAAACTAGAAACTGGTTTGAGGGTGGCAAATCTAATACATTTATTAGTTAGTGAGCCTTTAAAAGCAGGTACCCACTGGACACCCAGCAAAGCTATTAAATGATGTGTTTACATAAGTCTTATGCACAGAGTGAGAGGAAAAGCAAATATAAACAGAAATGTACAACTAGCCAAGTATGAGAAACCACTTGTAGCTACAAACTGACCATGTCCATTTAATTTTTGCTGTTTCAGAAATTTATTATTAAAATACTTAGCTGAGAGGAATGTGCTCTTTTTTTAAGGGCTGGTTATATATTGTGAAATACACAAAAAAGTCTCCAGTTGCAATGACTCCATCCATTGGCGATAGTATCTTAGACATTTGGTGTAATGTCAGTTGTCTTCTCATGCTACTTTTCACTCACCATTCTTACTTTGCATACTTTGCTGCAGCACCTCAAATTCAAAAGGAGTGGAAAGTGTCCACACTAGGCCTGGCCTAATAGTTACTAAGTCTCACATAAAAGCTGGAGATATCATGCTGATGAGTCAGATAATAATTTGAACCCCAGTGTCCCATGTCAGGTCTAACAAGTGTGTCCCAAACTCCGGTACTTCTGTCAAAAGCAATGTAAAAAAAACCAAACTTTCAAAGTGGGTTGTTACCAGATTTAAAGTCAGAGGCTGTAATCACCAGTGGCACTGGTGAAGCTGCACATCGAATACTAAGTTCAGTTGTGGGCCCCTCACTACAAGAAAGACATTGAGGTGCTGGAGCACATCCAAAAAAGAGCAACAAAGCTGGTGAAGGGTCTAGAGCACAAGACTCATAAGACAGGATCAGCTGAGGAAACTGGGGTTGTTTAGCGTGGAGAAAAGGAGGCTGAGGGGAGACCTTATTGCTCTCTACAACTAACTGAAAGGTGGTTGTGCTGAGGTGGGTGTCACTCTCTTCTCCCAGTTAAAAAGCAATAGGACAAGAGGAAACAGCCTCAAGCTGTGCCAGGGGAGATTTAGAATGGATATTAGGAAAAATTTATTCACCAAAACGATTTTCAATCATTGGAACAGGAAGCCCAGGGAAGTGAGGGAGTCATCATCCTTGGAGGTATTTAAAAGACGTGCAGAAGTGGCATGTAGGTATGTGGTTTAGTGGTGGACTTGGCAGAGTTATGTTAATGGCTGGACTCACTGATCTCAAGGTCTCTTCCAACCTAAATGATTCTATGATTCTATGTTATTTCCAGTTTTCACTGTCACTAGTGACCAAGCTATCAGGCAAAAAAGAACTGCCTGAATTTTACTATAAGAAGTTGAGAGCAGCAGTTCCTCTTTCAGATAGATTATAAATAAAGAGAAAAGCCTATTCTTAGGGGATTTCTCTGTTTGTTTTTTAAAGAATATGAGGAGGAGCCTACGTCATAAAACAGCTATAGACTGGGGACCCTAAATGAACAGAAGCACTCCCCAAGCATTCCTGAGTTTGAGTCTAGGTTTCATACAGATGAGCAGGAATTCAGATACTCCCTTTCCTCTCCTTGCAACCTCTCTTGCTTGTTGATTATAGGGTGGCAGTTCCCATTTCAACTCCCATTCCTAACTCATCTCAGGTCTCCAGTTCAATCCGGATGCTGCTCCAGGGCTAGGTACCCACTCATTATGCACCCAAGTTGTAGGCATTCATTTGCCCTACTATATCTAGTGCTTGTCTCTCTATATCTTACTTCCCTGTTCCTAAAATAGGGCCTCACAGATACAGAAAGGGAAAAGGCTATTACTGGTTAAAAGGTATTAATTTGCTAATGAAGTCTAAACATAGAGAGTGGCTCAGCTGAGGCAAATTTATGGGCAAATTAGTACCCTCCTCATTGCTTTCCTTGATGATGCAAAACTTTGACTGTTACAAAAAGAAGTTTTAAATCTAAAGTAAATTTATTTATTGACACTAAAGCTTAATAGGTAAGGGTAAAGTAACCAGGAAGATTAAAATTGCAGTTATATCCCATGCACCTACATGAAACATCTTGTATTATTTTTCTTAAGTTAAAAGAGCTATTATTAGAAATGCAGCTCTTTGTGGGTAAGCGTGGCAGATGGTGCATAGGAGTGAGTGGTGAGCAATTTACAGTAAACAAATTCTTTATCTCTGACAGGTCATGGGGAGAACTAACATGGTCCCCAATTCAATCAGGGAGTCATCTGAACAACAGTGTCATTCAAATGTAGTAATCACAGTGAAACATGTTTAAAAAGGGAAACAAAACCAACAGAAAACCTTTAGATTATCAAACTGAGAAACACTTTTTCTACAGAAATTTTAAGGACATGCCTTCTGGGGCTGACAGTATCATGCCGTTTGTAAAGGTGCTCCAGTGCACTCAGCATCTTACTATTGAGAGCACTGTTACAGGTTAAGCACCACTGAAGTGGTCAGATTTAATTCAGGTGCTTACTGACACACCACGGCTCTCATTAGTAGCCTTTATACGTGGGCTATCATGTACAAATAGGACTTTATAACTACTTTAACCATGTGTCTTAGAAGACAAAAGCCTCTGCAGACCTACCTGTGAGTACCGTTGCTTATAATATGTAACTAACATTTGCCTATGGAGACAGAGAAGATGGAGAAGTTGGAGACCATTTCCTGAGAAAAATGGCTTGCAAAAATAGATAGTAATAAATCAGTTTTAAAAAAATAAAATAAAGCTCTGAACACATTACTTCTCAGTTTCTTATCTCATACACTTTTGAAAGCCTCAAATCTTCCTTTGCCTGGCACTAAAAGAACCATTAAAGCTTTCACAGAACCTAGTCATTTCCCCAGGGAAATTTCAGTGCCTATCACTGACATCAAGACTAACAAAATTACTTTTCTTCCCACCCCACCACCTTCAACAATGGAATGATGACAATGGGTTTTAAGTAAATAAATATTCCTGGCCAGTACTTGAAATCCACACACAGAAAGAAGTGCCATCGTCACTGATTTTCACTATGTACCTCAGTAAGAGAAGGGAGAATTCAGCAACAAGGATGAATAAATATTTTGAGGTTTTAAATTCTTTCCTTTTCTAAATAAGATGCTATATTACATTAAACCTATCCATTGGCATCTGTGCTCAAGACGAAGGCAATCATCATCGTGATTCATGTTTGAGACAGTGGGATGACATGTAGAGATATTACTCTATGAACTTCAACATCTCTAGTAGCTGTGGAGTATTACTGTAAGATGTACTACAGTAAAGCAGAATCTAAAAGCTGTGACATGTTACTCATTTAACCTAGCAGTCCCTGACTGCTTCCTGATCATGTATGTGCAGTGCACTGAAACCATTGTCATCACAAAGGGCTGATATTCCTGTCTTTATGAAAGTTTTATATTGATGTTCTAAAGTCTGATTAACACTGTAATGCCTGGAAATTATAGCACTTTTGGGTTGTTGGGTTTTTTTTTATATTAATACCTTGTACTCAAGAGAGTTTTGGAATGTTTAAGACTTTACAAAACATCATCCATGTTTTAACAGAAGTAAATCTAGGGAATCAGGCAGGTTTAGATAAACGGTTACACTTTTAAATCACCTACAGAAGATAACACAAGTCTATATGCTTTTGGGGGTGTTATTCAATAGTTCTTTATGAAAATTAACTTATGCTGTTTTAGGTTTTCTTGGTCTTCTATCAGGTACCTGATTTGGTACTTCCTGATATTGGAATTACAAAATAAACAATTTAAAAAACAAAGTGAACAATATAGCTAATTTTTAGTGCAATAATAAATTAACTGTTAATTGGAAATAATTATCTGGTTGCATCCCAGAGAGCTAGATTCTTGGCTTGAAAATACTAAA
Source organism: Antrostomus carolinensis (assembly GCF_000700745.2). Taxonomy (NCBI): domain Eukaryota; kingdom Metazoa; phylum Chordata; class Aves; order Caprimulgiformes; family Caprimulgidae; genus Antrostomus; species Antrostomus carolinensis. The sequence goes on along the minus strand of NW_010309849.1, from coordinate 18,872 downwards.
TAACTTCAGGCAATTAACTAGTAGACATATACAATCATTGTTTATTGAGGTTAAAGATGAGAAAAAATATTGGGCTGAGAAACATCAGTGAAGGTTGTTTAGATGAAGAGCCATTACTGATATATCGGATTCAGTCAATCAGCTACTGTTTGAGTCTATTAAAATTCTAGGAAAGAGATGGAACCTCTTCACATGACCTTTGCATCCAATAAAATCACATTTATTTTTATGATGGAAAATTGTCCCTATCAATCTACATAGCAATATTTCTATACAGAAATGATTGTGTATACACAGCTTCAAGAAGATATGTGGGCAATTATCTATTATCAGCATTTTTTACATAGTATGCATCCATCTCTAATAATGGAGGAGCTGTTTGTGAAGTATAAATTATATTTGTTCTACATAAATGTATCTATTCTAAGAGCTGTAATTACTGAAACATTATTTCAAATGAGCTTTCTATGTAATTCTCTAATTCAGGAAAAAAACCACTGAGCTATATTGCAAGAATTAGAGCAGGTTAGTTCTACTTCAGGTAAAAGCTCTGAATGCACAGGCTTTACATAGTACCGGGCCTTTTGTACAATATTCTATACAAGTTCTATTATGTATATCTACAACTCTTCTTTCTTTAACAGCAAATATGATATAATTTCAGGTTCAAACATATTAATTTCAACATTTATTCCTCTGGATCCTTCTTATTCTCTTTAATTTTTTTTTTTTTAATTTTTTTTTTTTTTTAGGTATTAGTAGTTAATCATGTATCAGTCAGATTTTTCAGTACAGCAGCCAGGAATCTCTGACTGCCCCCTTGATGAATGATCAAGGCTTTTTAAAATATTCTAAGCTGGCTGCCATAGAAATGGTAGTGTCCAAGTTGCTTCTTAAAACCCTTTATTATGACACTCTTTTATTTTATATTATGGTATATAAATTAATTTTTTCAAATAGGTTGTTTACTGGGCACCAGATAATTTTAATTAGGTTTAGGTCCTGTTTTAGTCTGTTTTGGAGGGAATGGTCCTAATGTTCCTGTAAGTAAATCTCTTAAAATGAATTCCTGATCCTCTTTCCAGTTACGCACTGTAGCTCAGTATGCAAATCAATTCTGCGTCTCTCTCACACACACTCATATGAATATTTCTGCCTCTTTCTCAATAACCAGTGCCTCGTGTTATAAAAGGAAAAGAGGAATTCTGAACTGACTTGTTATCAGAAGCCATCAGATGAACGTATTAGTATTATTTATAATTGCTGCATAGTTGCCTAGGAGCCAGTTGCCAAGGGAATCATTAAATCCACAGATTTTGACTTTTGTAGAGGATTTGAGAAAATTGCTCTTAAAATAAGTCTTTCATTTTATCCACAAAGTAGGAAAAAGCCTAAACTAGGCAGACAAACAGAACTTCTCTGAGATGTCTGAAAGAATATTCCCCTGGATGGAAGTTTCATATGGGTACAATCTTGATTTTTAGAGGTTTTTTAGTACCATATACTTCAAGAGAAGAAGGGTGAGAGATTTGAGCAACCATATTGCAAACAACACATCTACAATAGAGTATGAATAATAAACAGACACATTGTCACTGGCTGTTCAGGAGGAATAACTAAAAAATTGTCAGTGTAAATGTGTTAATTCAGGACTGATATACATATGGCCATAAATATAAAAAATAAAGCACACCTTACCATCATCCTTTAATGTCGTTCTTAGATGCTTGCCTATGCATCTCCTGTGCTGCCTTCTATACACTCCCTGTCTACTACACATTTTATTCACTTACTTTCTGAAGACTTTCTTAAGGCACACAAATACTGGCCCACAATTAGTTAATTTCTCTCAGTGTACTAAGTGGCAACTTAACAGAAAATACTTTTCTGTTGAAATGGCAATCCTATCTGATACCACTTTCAGTCACCTTTTTGTCTTCATCCTCTGTATTAAACATCACTGAGTCCTTTCCTCAGTTTCATTCTTGATCCCACCATTGACCCTGAGAAGACACTATCGAGTCTGGATTAGGTAGCAAACTCCCTGGGACTGACCAAATACCAGTTCCATTCATTTAGTGAGCACATTCCATTTTGAAATACATGCCCATTAGTACTAGACTACATGGTACAAGAAGCAAACAAACAGTTTCAACATGGTGCAACATTCAGCCTAGTATGCAGTTAAATCTTATCGGCTACTGACTCCAAAGCACCAGATATTTTGGAAACAGTAAACGATGAAGAAAAAAAAAAAAATGCAGACTTAATCAGCAGTTTGAACATTGCTGAGGAGATCAAACCCAAGAATCAATACATTCAATAACAGAAACAAGCAGAGGAAGGTAACCCTTTTTTCCCTTGTAGCAGTTCTTCTATTTTCAGCA
>NW_010309849.1:10767-16446 GCF_000700745.2 Antrostomus carolinensis | reverse complement strand
TCCTGCCTGACTTCCCACACCCTTTTCCAGTTGCTGGTTGTCTTCCACTTCAGATGACCTCTCTTGTTTCAAAACTGGAGATTCTACCATAAAGAACTTTTTCTTATTTTGGGAGCAGTTTTGTTTATAAATGTGGTGGTTTGGGTGGATTCACCCTTTTTGCTTGCAGCTTGCAGTCAAACACAGCCTGCTCTCTCACCCTCCCCCTCCCTCGCCCAGGGAGCAGGGGAGAGAATTTGGAAAGAAAAGGGCAAGGAAACTCACTGGTTGAGATAAAAACTATTTACTAATTAAAATAAAATTCTAATTATAACAATAACAGAATTATACAAATGAGTGATACACAGTGAAATTGCTCACCGCCCGCTGACCAATGCCCAGCCTGTGCCAGCCAGCGATCCTGGAGCAGAGACAGTCCCAAAACTGAAACCCCAGAAGAGTATGCCCATGTGATCCCCAAGAGAATACCCTCATCTTCCAGTCAGCCCTGGTTAATATACTGACATGACATTATATAATATGGAATATTTAATTGGCACATCCAAATATCAATTTTGGGTTTTGCTATTCACTACGCTTCTCCCTCACAGTCCTAATGCAGCTGTGAACCAGCCAAACACGGTGGCCTTGAGCTCCAGCAGAGACTAATATTAGTACTTTATCTATGTTCTCATAACAAATTCTGCTGAAACAAAAACACAGCTATTCTAACTACTAAGAAGAAAATTAACTCTATCCTAGCAAAATCAGGACAAGAAGCAGATTCAAATTTTATTCTAAATTTTAGATTTTAACTTTTCAAGTTCTGACCATATTGTGACCAGTAATTGCCCTTCCCAAGAGGATGTTTCACCCTGCATCACCCAGATTTCCACATTCTAAATTGTAAGCAGGCACTCAGTCTCTACACTGAAACATTTGATTTTTTGACAAAAAATGATACCCATTTCCTTTATCTCATGGCTAGATGTAATGGCTTGAGGCATAGTTCCAACATTAGATGTACCAGTGAATCTTTTCCATACAATAAAATGATAAAATTTCTGTCTGGAAGCTCTTCTCTCAGAATTAGTAGCAAACATGCAAAATCAGCCACAAATACCATTTCTTTAAATCACCTTTTCATTTTTTCTTTAATACACTACTGAGTGAGTAGGACTAATAGGGATAACCGTGCATAATTACTTAATGTTGTAAGACTGGATTTGCCATCCCTTAAGTACAACATATTTTAATCATACCAGAAAATTATCATTATATTTTACCATTGAAACAGATAAAACCATTTCAGCTAGGGTTGTAAATGTAATCTCTCTTCATCCAGTTATTCATTTTTAAAAATTTATAAAGATATATATATAAATAATTTAATTTTGGTACAACTGTTGCAATAAGTAGTAGGAGTATGTGAAAACATATTACTCAAGCCATCCCAGATGAATGCCATATTAATCTGCAAATATTGCATGTCTTATACTATAACAAGAATTAAAGTTCAGAAAATGTCTGCAGAAGCATTTGGAATTGTGGTAGATTACAGAATATTTTGAAATTCTAACAGATTATTGAATTTTTACCTAAAGAATTATTTTAACTCCAAATGATAAAGAGGTTATTGTAGAAAAATGTCATTTTGCTTGCACAGAATACATAGTATCAACATAGGAGAAAAAACTATTAGAGTATGCTTGACAGGAAACTTTAAATAATTTCCACAAAACCTTGTTAGTGAGCAAAGTCAACGAAACAAACATTGATATCTTCTGTCATTTTGTAAATTATCATAGTGTTAAAGATGCATTGATTTGCCTTCTTATCCTTTTCCTTATATCAGCATCTTCAAAACATAATATAAAATCTTTGTTCCATATTATGAAGCAATAAAAGGATATAAAACTTCTTTGTTCTCTATTATACAATTTACATAAAGAACATTTGCACCAAAGGTAAGTTCATATTAGTCCTAAGATGGATCATAACAGACTAACTGTGCTGAAGCATGAATAAAAAATGTCTATAAAGACCACAGGTAAAGCGGTAGTATAACATTATTTCTGAAACCTTCAAGAGTCTGCGGACTTCCTGAGATCAATTTTACTATGTCCTAGTTTGGACTTATATGATGCAAAATCTTTGTTACTGCTCTGAGATGGCCTCAGCAGTTTGCAGCATTTAGAAGCTTTTAAGTCTTTAGCTGTAAAAGATTTTTTGCTCATGGTTTAATGGCAAAATTGTCCTTGGTAGCTGAAGAACTTCAAAGAATATCCTTCTGTGTGTGTGCTGAACTTTCTTGCCTCTTATCTGTTGGAACTTTCTTTTTTTTGCAAATTTTTGAAGCTGAAACATCATTAAGAAAAGGCAATTTACATCCTTCCTAAAGACAAATGTTAAATAATTCTCACCGCTCTCAGAATCTTTTCTCTATTAGCACAGTTATGATCTCTGATAGCTCAAAGCCAGATGTTTCACAGTTGGATGGGGGTGGGCACAAAGCAGAGTTTTATGTGTTTAATTAATCTTAAACAGAAAATTTCTAGATCTTCCAAGATTCTGACAGAACTATTTCAACATTTAAATTATTTTAACAATTTCATCTATTAAACAACCTCTCTTTGTATCTGCTTCTTCTATAATATTTTACTCTTTTTTATACAAATATTCCTCTGCCTTCAGCAGCATCCCATTACAGAACAAAATGCATACCTCATCAAAGCAACACATGAGTTACTTAGGTATGATCTGTGCCTCACGTGGAGATTTTTTCCCTGTGTTGAACTAGTGATAGTTCCTGGAGCTGAACTTAGGTGTTGCCTGGGAAATTTTTTATTCAGAATTTCTTTGTCTGGTAGAAAATGGTCAAATCACCTAGATTAAAGATTCAAAAGAAATACACCATTTTTTTTCCCCAAGACTGTGAAGGCGATACACTCAAGGTGAGCAAAGATTGTACAGTGACAAAAAGATGGCTAAGCAGGTTTGGGCTACTCACAAATTTAATATTTTGTCTCTGAATTAGCAGAGAAAGGATTTAAATCATTCACAGTTCTGGTGGTTATTCAGATTATTACTTCTGCCATTAACAGTCCTGAACAGTAGGTGACTTTCCCCAACCACCACCTGAAAAGACAAGAAAAGTTTCACTCTACTGGGGAACAGGATCAAACAATGAAGCCCACAGTAGCAACTGCTGAGTTTTTTGCAAGCTAGAACTCCTATTTTCAAGTTGTCCTAGCAATAATTCCTAATATTAAGTATTAGTAATTTCCTTTTGGTCACTGGAGGAGTATGCTCAATGCTTGGTCTTTTTTTTTTCCTGATGTGGACAGGACCCTCTTTGTAAGATTTCTAGAAAATAGCCCAGTGACTCTCAATCTGAGGCATGTTTTGCATAGCCAAGGCAAGTTTTTGTTTTCTGCTTTCATCTGTCTAGAAAGCTTCATGAAATATTCATGCCATAGGAGTTTGTTTCAAAGGAAGACTACATGCCTTATTTCTGAGTCACTAATTTTAGTAGGAACTGCAGTACTATAAATGAAGCGTTGTTTGCATAAAAGCTCTGCTTTAAGAATATGCCATTTAAGAGTGCCATCTTTGTTGCTACAAAAGGAAAAACAGTGGTGGCACTCCTTCCAGTTATTACTTTATAAATTGGAGTTTCCCTTATTGTCTGTAATTTTCTTTATGTTTTTAGTCCACCAAGCAGAAAAACAGTATTATAGATTAGCTGAAATGCATTATCTTGAATAAACAAGAACACTCGCTTTTTTCTGTCCAGATTTTCACTGAATGCTTGTGTGAAACCCAGAGGACAAGCGATGATTTTCCTGTACTTACAGTGCACACACGCTTAAAGAGTCCTCTGTTAGAGACTTTTTATAAAAGTTTAATTCCACCAAATTTCTTATGTTTATTTCCCATAGAGTGTAATCCAGATTTGGAAAGAGTACAGATGTTACCTCTTCGATCACTTAATCTTAGTGGGTAAAATGCCAAAGACCAAAAAAGAAAACAGATGGGCGGAAAGCCTTTCAAATCTCAGACTGAACAGGCCTGTTTGTTGGAACCAGCTAAGAGAAAACTGTTTTAACCATTTTTTATTTAATTTCAGATATTTTAGAGAATGAGCAATGAGGAGTTGAAAACACTTCTAAATATTTTAAATTATTGATTTAACAAAACATAAGTAAAAATTACAGTATCTATAATAAAGATGATCTATAGGTCCTTACATCTTCCAACATTTTTCATAAATACACTATATTTTTTACTCTGTCAACATTTCTGTAAGTTTTTTCATAAGCTGTCTATGAAGAACAGGATTTTTCCTGGTAAGAAGCCAGAAAAATATTCATTCAGCTAAGTGAGCTTTTTAGAGTGTCTTGTATCTAAAACACCCTCAATTTCAGTTAAAACACATCTGAACATACTTATTTCAGCAAAAATGCAAAATCATCTGTCTGTTGAAATGTATTATTTAGTATTTTCACCAAAGTAGACAGTAGGGGCTGTTAAAGTAGAGGTGACAACTCAGTAGTTATGGCCACCTGTCCAAGGCATTCTATAAACAGAAAAAATACTTTCAAAAAAAATTTGACACATTCTGATGTTACATGCCACACTACATTGTTTGATCTGAAGAACATGATGAGTAATTTAAACCTACATATTCACACTTCATTGTGTATGTTTTGCACATCCCAGGTTCAAGAGGAACTGATGTTAACAAAACAAGAAGACACTCTGCAAGCAACTCCATCTGAAATGCATCTTTTAAACTCAGAGCACATCAAGAAACAATCGATGACTTTGTGTGCACGTGCTGTCCTGCATACTGGGCTGTAAAGTTGCTTAGACTCTTCTAATGCCTTCTGACAGCATAATGGTCTCCCTGGCAAACACATTTCTGGGCTGCTTACCCTGCCAGTGGCACTGAAGAGGAGACAGGTTTTCTGTTGCTCCCGTCAGCTTCCAGACAGTTTGCTGAAAAGTGAGAAATTTGCCCACTGATTTGTAGAAGCACGCTGCTCAGCAGCGCTCGGGCTGTGGCAGGAGTAGCTGGTGGCACAGCTTTTGCTGGTAGGTTCCCATGTTTTCTGGGGTTGAAGGGAAGTCTCTGATGAGACTGCTGAGAAAGAGAAAGAGCCTATAAATCAGTAAAATCCTTTGCAAATCTCCTTAAACACTGAAAAAACTTTAATTAGCCCCATTCTATATGGCTCCATTCCCTAACAGAAAAACGAGGGCCATGTATGTGAGGAGGCTGCCTGTAGTGATAATGCTTTCTTTTTCTCCTGGGTGTCACATAAACTTGCAACCTCTCTTTAGCCTGGGCACTTCAAGTCCTTTTAATGTGATTGCGCTTACCTCCCCCACATAGCAGCAGCAAGCTTTTAAAAAATGTATACAAAATTGGTCTTACACACTGATTTCTTTGAATGTCTGACTCTTCCTGGAGGGTCATTGCACTGAAACAAAACACACATACACAAATTCCTGTTGCTCCAGTTTGACACTGTTGTGCTCCTTCTGCATCTGCTAATTCTTTGTGATGTCTCTGAAGCAGCACAAATAGCATAGTTCATCAAACCATAGCAGGCATTAAAAAAACAAACACAGAGAAAAACAAAAACCAAACCAACTCTAGAGCTCAATTATACCGACCTAAAAAAGCCTCCTACT
>NW_010309849.1:0-10726 GCF_000700745.2 Antrostomus carolinensis | reverse complement strand
CTGCTGGGTTATAATGTGCTTATTTTTTATTACTGTTTTTTAAATCTCCCACTTGTCAGGCAAAAAGCCATGATGTAGATGTTGGAACATTATGAAAATGAATTCATAAGCCAAGTCTGTCTGCCAGAGTGTTCTTGCTAAATGCTGCAATGAGTGAGAGACTCAGCATGTGGCCAACCAAAACTGCTTAATGAAAGAAAATAAGCAAAAAAGCGAGAGAATGAGGGAGAGAAAACATTTCTGATGTCTATTTAATGATCATGGAGTTGCATACATGTAAGATCACCAGGGCTCTTGATTCAAATTAGTAACCAGTCTGGTAAAGACAAGAAAAAAGAATTAGCATTGGTCCCGTGGTTCCCCCACCATACACATCAGATGAAAGCAGGTCTGTGAACCATGGAGCCCAGAAAGCTGTTCATTTGGTGTGCTCACAGCCAGCATCCATGACTGCTAGAGTCAGTGCAAAGGTAGGAAAGGCAGGATACAGCCACAGCTGTGCTCACAGTGTCAGCAGGGATACAGATGACCTTACACTGACTGTAAAATCAGAGCTAGAAAGTCTTCTCTCCAAAAATTAATCTGCACACTTTTGATGTTTAATTTTAGCTCTTCTGTTGGGTCTGTGGAGCCTCATCTCTGAATTCTCCTCTCCTGCCCAACCTGCCTGGCGTCTGGTGGCAGAGTGCTATGTGCAGCTCTCCCTCTCTCACTGCATTGTTGGTACTTCTTTCATAGCATTCTTTGATAATCTTTTCCCTCTCTGCAATTGTTTATCAAAGCAATTGGTAACTTCTCTTTCACCTTCTTACAGTAAGGGCCTTAGCATTACTGCATCATTTCATTTCAGGTAAAATCCTGGTCTTCCTCATAGTGACCATAAAGAACACTTCGCTCTGTTCTAAAACTTGTCAAAGTGTCACTTGCTCTTGAAGTGTAATTAATTTGTGATCTCTTTACCCTCAAACAGTTAAATGTCTCTGTCAAACACAACAGCACAACGATAAGTAGACTTTAAAATCAATTTCATACAACTGACAATAAATTCAGAGGTGAAACTGAAACTAGATTAAAACACTCCCTAGAGACTGACACTAGACCAATGGGTTGGCAAAAGTTCAACATAAATGCCCATAAGATCAATTTAGAGGACACTGGGATGTGCACAGCAAGATTTATAATGCCTGCAATGTACTGTGGTATAATTAATAAAGTGTGCCTGGGGTAAAAATCAAAAGAACTAGTTAAAGAAGAGCCACTCCCTTGCAATTAGATTGGAAATAAACTGTGTATTATGCTGGGAACTGCAGAGCACACATCTGAGCATAAATGTGACAAAGGTAAGGTGAGAAAAAACTTTTCGCTACATTTGATGTCTAAACATCAGTGAAATTTTAATTGGACAAACTCTGTTCTAAACGTTTTCATTCTGCCTCTTGAGTGCTGTTTAGTATTTTAGTACAACTTCTCCGGTTCTCTTTCTCCTAATCTATATGCTTTCTTGTTCATAACTCTTTTCTCTATAAAAGGACAAGTGATTGCTGATGTTTTGACCAGCAGTGTCACAGAACTGTCCATTACCCATCTTCCCCAATGGTACAGCACTTGTTACAAACATTACAATGTTACCAGTGTTACCAAACTCCACCCAGTTCTAATTTGGTCCTTTAAATAATGACAGTCTCAATTTCATTTCCTGAAAACTCTTTGGAGGGGAAGATGGAAACATAACACTGTCATCAGCCAATTTATTTCTGTAAAACTAATGAAACTGAACCCACAAACTAACTGTGGTATGAGCATGCCATTCCCATAGGCATCATAAATAAAATGGGGTTGCAGTCATCGAGAGCAAGTAGTGGAGATCAGTTCTTTGAACCTAACAACAGCCTTTCAAATTCAAGCTGAGAACGGGGGTCCTGCTTCTGCAATGAACATGGGCTGATGTCCTTGCTCTGCACAGGGTTTGTTGCAGATTAAGGCAAAGCTACTGTATTTTATGCACATTCTTACTCAGGTTTGTTGCCTGCAGAGAAAAATTCTAATCTTCCTTTTCTAGGTTGTTGTATTTCTAGAAGGAACATGCAGTACAGACTGTCTCAGCTAAAAGAATAAAATCCAGTTCTCAGGCCTGTCAACATTTATATGCTGAGGTGCACTGTTAACCCATTTCACAGCCTTTTTCAGCTATTAGTTTGGAGTACGCTGCTGCAGCCTGCACCTTTTCCTACTTCCCAATGTGCAAGTTATAAGCATCTGCCATCCATCAACCTGCTGTGTGTTAGGCAGGTATGCTGGACACCAACTGGAAAAGAAACTTCACTTTCAAAGGATCTTGTACTCACAGACACCTTATTAAAAAACACTTAAATACAGACTTATGTTTTGTGCTTCTTTCCATCATATTATTCTACTAGACTCCACCACATGAGCACTCCATGTTTTCTTTCACAATATGTGACATTGTACCTCCACTTAGTTTTAAAACTCCTTTATGCTGTGTACACAATGATACAAAACACTATAAATGTATCATTAATATGCCATTGAACACTTGCCACACTCCGTCAGCAATTTTCAGAGCAAAAAGACACAGCCCAGTGATCTGCCAGAGAAGGGGCAGACTGAAGGAGCACCTACCCCTATTTCCATTCATTGCACAAGGTCAGACTCATCTTCCTGCAGTACCATCAAGAGGTGGACAGTTATCCCAGTTTGTTCAATTCACAGTCACACTCCACCAAGCTGCTCCAACTAATTCTTTCACTCATCAGTTCAGCGACAAGTCAAAGAGTACAAGTATCACACCCTGCAGATAACCAGCACTAGCTTCTTACAGGTCTATGCTGGGACTCCACCCAGTGTATCTGGGATTGGGCCTAGATTCCCTGTCCCGGGTCTCATGAATTTGTTTTTGTACAATTTAGTATTATAAAATGGGCCAGAATGACCAGAAATCATTTTCATCCTGCATTTAAAAAGTTAATGGTCATCTTGGACTGGCCTTTCAGGGTTCTTTTCATACTTATTTGTTCAATATAATATGCATTTTATTGACTGGAGAGAGTTTTCATCTTCATATTAATTCTTATCATTATTTCAGATATTAAATTATTACTTTCTAAGAAGCAAATTATCCACTTTCAATTTTTTTAATGTCCACTGACATAAATTTTTAATATATATTACTTATGATCAAGTATTCACAGTTCTTTCATGTAGTCTCAAGCTAAGGGCGCTGAGCAGGACTACTTATTTTGAACTGAGGGCAAATATGAAGTCATCAAAGCAACACAGACTAATCCAAGAAATCAAAAGTGAGAGGAAAATGCTTGTGATGACCTTTCACTTTGTACAGTAAGTTATCTAAAATAAATGTTCCTTTAATTTGCTTTATGATGGTAATCACAGAAAATGACTGACCAGCTCTCGGAAGTTTGTTGGCAGTAATTAAGCATTTTCTACTCCAGAATTTGTCTTTCCATTGATGAGGCTAGAAGTACAATTCACTTTGGCTGGAAAAGCACTTCTAGAAGGTCAAAAAAGAAACTTGTGCCACTTCTTTCACCTTTATTAAAGATGTATCAAACTACCCATGAACATTCATACTGTGTATCATTGAACATGAATGGGCTCAATGACCTGTACAGAACAAGGGTATTGAGCAACCTATTAGACATGCTGACAAAAATACAATATTTGGGTCATATTATACAACATAAAGATAATTATTTCAAAGTTACACTAAAAGATACAGCTTACTTAAAATTAAAGACAAGTTTTATTCTTCACAAGTCATTTTTTCTAACAGAGAAGGAGAAATATGTTTTTGTTGGGTTACCATTAAATTTAAATGCAGTCTTGAAGTCTGTCTTATATATCTTATTGTATGGTCACAAGCGGTATTCAGAATCTAAAAATAAGAATGCATACAATAAGTGTTGTTGGGTCTTGTTTTGTTTAATTTTGCCTTTTTTCTACTCAGGAAAAACATTCTGAGTATTTAAACTCTCCAGTAGAGTCTTAATTTCTTTTCTTTCATAATGCATTTGCAGATTAAGTAGCAATCTGACATCAGGAAAAAATCTAGTTTTCTCATCATTGATGACAGAACTTCATTATGTAAAAAAATGACAAAAAAGAAGCCATAATTATTTCTCCATTATAATCAGGTTCAGATAAGCTTTGGAATATGAACTCTCCCCACTATACAAGAATTTGCATTTAAGAAACTCTTTCATGGCAAAATTTCTCAGCCTTTACCAATCTGACTGCTTGTCCTGGTTTTGCTAGGACAGAGTTAATTTTCTTATTAGTAGCCAGAATTGGTTTTTTTTTTTGTTTCAGTGAGGGATTTGTTATGAGAAGATTGTTGATAATGTACTAACGTTTTTAGTTGCTGCTGGAAGTACAAGGACATTGTGTTTTGCTAGTCTGGAAGTGCAAAGGACTAGGGCCTGGAAGCACAGTAATTAGTAAAACCCAATTCAATTAATAAATTGTTTTTTTTGTCAACCCACAAGTTTCCTCACTTTTACCCTTCTGTTTCTCTCCCCTATTCCCTGGGCTGGGGGGAGAGTGAATGAGCAGCTGCGTTTGACTGTGAGCCAAAGGAGTGAAATCACCACACTGCTAAAAGACATAGTTGAATGAATGAAAGCAAAACAGGAAATCTCATTAAATGTTGCCAGCAGCTTCAAATCATTATGAATTTTCCAATATGGCATACAATAATTATATTAGTTTCCCAATAATGTAGTCAAATGTCTCTCCTTACAACTAATTGAGAAAGTACAACAGATAACCCAATCTCACCATTTTACAGAAAAAAAAAAAAAAGTTTGCTCAGGCCTGCTAACAGCTGAATGCATTGACAGGCATGAAAAGTCACAAAAATGTCAGTGGGTCAGAATTCCCTTATTGGATACTTCTGCCTATGTAAACTTCCAAAACTGACCTACAGAAAGTGTGAGGCTTTATATCCACAGTAATTTTTTTATTACAATCATAAATATTTCAAATTCTGAAGTCAAAATAGGTTGTTAATTTTCTGCAAGGGCCAAACTCACAAGCTTTCCTGGTACTCCTGAGACTTAAACTGTCTCTGACCTTCAGGGCCACTGTTCTGGGGACAGCCCCATTACCTTTACATGAATGTCTCTCAGATATAACCTTTAGGCAACAGGTGTAACTGGAGCTGCACAGTCTTCACTACTGGCAATAAAGAGCATGCTAGAAGAAATCCAGGTGAAATTTTTAGGGTTGGCCATCAGGCTGGTTCACCCACAACAGAACAATACAATCCACATTACTGTTGTTATCACAATTACTACTGTTATCCAGATAAGTAGAGCTATAGCTTGTAGAACTCTGTATAGCTATGGGATTTAGGCACCAAGGTGGTAAAAGACAGAGCACGCAGACCCCACCGAAGTGGTTGTGGCAGAATCACCCTTTAGGCCTGGGCAATGGACATCTCTCAGTATCTGCACTGTGAAACCATGTCAGAACTATGAAGCCTATTTGGAAGCATAAAACTAATGGCTATTCAATTCTGAACTCTAGTATAGTCCCTTGCAGCCTACTTTTCACAAAATTAAAACTGAACAAAACCAAATCAAAACCAACCAACCAAACAAAAAAAAACCTGAGGGAATAAAGGAATATGAGTTTTTAACACATCCACACTATCCCTTTACCCAGAAGTTCCAAACCCATAATCGCCTAAAACAGGATAAGAGAGGGAAGATGCAACTCTAAGCACGATTCAGTTATTCATGGCAGCATTGGTAGTCACAAGCGTGACACTGAAGGCCTGCAACCAGAAACCAATGTGCAGTTACTGCTCTGGCTCTGTTTTGACACCATCTCCTTTAAGTCACCCATGTGTTTCAGACCCTTCAGGGCTGGAGGCCATAAGAAGCATATGCTTTCTGTTGCTTTACACACTTGGGCCTACAGGCTAGAGAGCAGTGTGGTCACTGTGCTCACCTATTTGGTGCTGAAGTCCCACACTTCATGTCGGAAGCAGCATGGCAGCAGAAGGTAGCCACAGTTCAATGCTACAGAAGGGCTCTTCTGCCCCTGTCCAAAGGAGAAAGCAGAGCTGGTGGATAAAAAAATTATTAGGAGGACACAGGAACATCTCTGTCAGCTAAGTCCAAATACATATCAGTATTTCACACACTTGTCAAAAAAACCTGTAGAAACTTTGCCTTCAAACAGGCTCCCATCTAACAAGCACAAGGCTACAATAATAGGATGCCTAGAGTAATATCAATAACAATCATAATTATGCTGATAAAGGAGACAGTTCTGTAATAAATAGTATGGTGATTCATTTTCAAGAACTTTCAAATGCCCATTTCAGACCACTGTCTTTATAGATTATGAACACTGTATATATGTCATTATTGATTTTTTTTTTTTAATTTACATCTCTTGAAATATTTATGCCTTAAATCAGCAACAGACACAAAATGTACATGGAAAAGGTAGGAAAAGGGACACTTGTGACACATTTGAGAAGTGCTGCATGGAAAGAGGTATAATTATTAAAAGAGTGGCCAGACATGAAGATACCACAGAAGTGATCACACTGTGAGGAAAAAAGCATTTTGCAAAGGACCTAAAAAGATTAATTCTAAATCTAAATTAATCTTTCCTTTCTTATACATACCATTCATTTCTACCCTGATAGCAATTTTCCCGATTAGTAAATAGGCTACCCAAAGCAACAAATTTATTTAGAAAGATGGGCAACAGGAGTGGACAAGACAGCACTGCAAGGAGCCAATAAATTCTAGCTGTGTCATGTCTCCCTATTCAGGAACCACTAGCTGCCATCCTGGCTGCTTCTGTACAAACACTACTCGGTTAATATCAAGTACAAATTTATCACTCAGCAATAATCTATCCCCTCAGAAACTTAAACCTGGGAATGGATTTTCACTGACTGACAGGATAGATTATTCAAAGTCCTTCTTTTCTGTCTGCAGCCAATATAATTTTTTTTTTTTTTTTTTTTTTTTTTTCAAAAAGCTTGAGAGAAAGTGGTCATTATTTAAAGGTCAGTTTTGGAGAAAATTAACGAATGCAGTTAAGATTCCCGAAAATCATCTAAAACAAACCTGAACAGAAAAGAGGGACTGTTAGAGGCAAGGCAAGAACACAGTTAAGATCCACTGCTGAATATAAAATCTTACTGGGTCCCTCAGTGGCCATTTTAAATAATTCAAGCCATTTGCAGCCCTTGAAATGACCAAAAACACTATTCAGTGTGACAGTGTGTGTGCATGTGTGTGTTTGCATATACACATCTGCATTTCTTGGATAGGAAAAAAAGCCTGAAATAAAAAAATTGACATTAATTTATTTTGCTCTCATTTTATTTAGCATTTTTCTAAGTGAGGCAGACAGTGCCCCAAGGGTAGAACGGAACCTGCAATCCATAAAATTTCAGCTAATTCAAAAGAAAATCTAAATTCTCCTTATCATGAAAACAACAGTGATTTAAATGTCGACGAATAGAATTACTTATCAACAGTTGCGTGGCCTCACAGAATGAAACCAAATTCAACACTATTCTCAAAGAAACCATATCCCTTTCTTTAATGCAAGGATGGGAATGAAAATGAGTACTGTACTGACTGATAAAGGGGAGCTATTGCTTTCCAATAAGGTAAATGGCACAAGCCTGATCCCAGAGTAATTTGGCATAAAACTGGTTTTCCTGGTAACATGAAAAGGACATTATGTATGGAGTCTCTTCCCATTGATTCATTCTCTTTTCAGGCTCAGGCGCTGCTGGAACAGATTGTCTCCTCTAGTGCAAACCCAAGTGACATCTGATTCACCCACTGGCAGCTGTTCAAGCCTATCTGGACAAGCAGGCCTCTGTGAACTGGGGACTTCAGGTTTTATCCACAGCGTTTATCAGTGGTTTTCATGCAGTTTAAATGATCTTGGCAGGGTTGCTCACAGTAATCCCTCACCCCTTTGTGTCATTGCTGTTTGGAAACACAGCTCTCCTTCCTTCTAGGTAAGTTATCTCAAAAGACTTCAGCCTAGGAAGGCTGTGCAAATGATCAGTTTAATTGAACTCCTCAGACGATCCAGATGATGTGCAAAATCAATGCCCTGTAAAAACTAATACAATTTTTAAAAATGCAATTAAGTTAACTAGCTGCCTATTTAATCTTAGCATTTAAATCCGCTAAGGGCTTGGAAAGCCTACAAATGGTAAAGCACTCCAAACACCATATAAATACATTTCCTCTGGGTCCTAGTCATGTCCTCAGGCGCCAGGAGCCACTTTGGGGGTTCAATTATCAAATAAATTCCAATATGTTAAATTCATATAAGTAAGATGAGCCACATGCTTAAACACCCATAGTGTCTAGGGTGGCAGCCTGTGTAATAATAAAACAATTTGTTGTACATATGAGGGGAGGAATTTAATTTATCTATACCTACAATCATACCCAGGAGCTGGATAAAAAAAGATGCCAAGTGAAACGAATTGTGTTAACAGCATGCCTCAAAATATCTGAGTGGATGTCTTACAACTTATTCCCTGAGGGAAGAAAAGGAATCAATCCATACCTATATATAACCACCAGCACATGGTACAGTGTTTTGTATTGTGAATTAGATGTTATTCAATGAAAGCTCCTCAGAGTAAAGCAAATTAAGACCAAAACCAGGAACTCTGTGGAGTCCTGGAAATAACTGGAGGTAAAAGCACAGTCTATTTTAAGCATTTATTAAAGCATTTATCTATTTGATACATAAGCTTCAGTTCTTCAAAGCCAGTTTGAAACACTGCAATAACCAATATATAAGCAAGTCTAAACAGCACCAGGCAAACCGATCCAAAACAAAGGCTAAATTAAAAAATCGCCATGGGTCAGTGCAATGTCAGAAGCAGAGGAAAGATTTGTTATGACTATGTGGAAAGATGTCTGTGCTCAACAGACATAAAAAAATAACTTCACAGTTCAGCAGTTTGTATACAAGACAACCAGAATCGAAGGATGAAACCTACTTGTGAAAGATTTCTGTAGCTGTTCCTGAAATTGCACATTAACCATCTTTTTGATCACATTAGTAGTGAAAGAGCTGAAAGAAAAAAGGTACAGTAAGTTCAGCCTTCAAAGTAGAAAATGCTTATTTGTTAAAGAAAAGATAGGCAGTACATACAAAAACTCTCCTTCAAAATAACCCTTAAGCTCATTAGTATTTCGTGTCATTTAAAGATCAGTGAAACATGCAAAAAGGTGATGGCAATGTTCTAGTGACAGGAGGAATTAAGTAGTAAAATTTTATTTATTTTTCAGTAAGGAATAGTTTATTGACAATATTAAACAGTGGACAGAAAATATTTATTTTTACCTACCAGGACAATTCTCATAATCATTTAAACATGACATACTGTTATTTAATGTGTTAGTATTCTAGATACAAAGCTCATCAAGACTTCTATATTATCAATCATTGAGGGCAGATCAAGTACTCTTTCTAACATTTGAGAAAATACAGTTAGAGCTGTGATGCTATAACAGCTGAAGAAAACTCTCCACCAAAAGCACCTTTCCCCAGGGTACAGGTCTGGCATGTTTTATCATTTTTAAAGAAGAGTCCAGGTGTCACCTCCTGAAAACTGGTATCCACTAGCACTCAATTCTAAACTGCCAACATAAATTCCCTAATTTTCTACTTGTAATCTCCATTTACAATATAGCAGAAATTCTCAGAAAATAGATTAACCCAAATGAGAAAATGTCATTTTATAAGGTTTAACAAAAATTCAGGCAAATCTAAGTGCTGAGGTACTACAAAATGTGAGGACACATAATTTTACCTTCTGTGAGGAAACACCTTAGAGACAAAAACAAAATGATAGGAGAGGCTGCAGCTGACCACCCCCAATTAATGGGGAAAACACAAAAGAACATCCTGATGAGATAAAGAAGAAACTCATCAGAACTACTGCAAGTAATGATGCCAGGACACATACTCTCTTTGTCAAATCCTCGTATGGGATTGTATGCCATATACAGGAACATGACAAGATGCAACGGAATCAGAACACGATTCAGAAACACCCTGGGCCAGAGCTGAGCTCCATGCAGGACTCCAGCTGCAGAGGGAGAAGAGCAAAGTGGGCTGCTGCCTGTGGCCCCAGGTCATCAGCAAGGCTTGTTATGCTAAATTAAATCACTGCGAGAAATATCAAGTATGCCCAGTAGTGTATTCTAGCATGTAGCCCAGCAGCAATATCTAATTCCTAAATTTCAAAGAGAAATGTCCTAACCAACCTGAAAGTAGGAGCGGCTATTATCCAACATTTACTGTGAATATACTCTAAAACCTATTCCCTTCTGTTCCTGCCAGCAATCACAAATTGAGGACCCTGGGCCCTGGAGCTCTCTTAGGTTAGTTAAATAAAGCTGAAAGCTGATTCTCAGCAATGTTTTGCCTGACCACAACATGGTATTTCTGGACTTACAGGACTTTGTGATGCTCAAGAGCTTTCAGAATTTGCACATTTTTATTTTGGTGATTAAATAGGGATCAACCTGCTGAAAGAAAAATCAGGCTTATAAAGAGGATGTCTTAAGACTCTTCCTGGGCAAGTGTCTTTCACATTGTCTAAGTTATATGCATTTAAATTACAAGCCTGAAAAGATTATGTTTAAATAGAATCATAGAATCATAGAATAGA
>NW_010309848.1:0-909 GCF_000700745.2 Antrostomus carolinensis | reverse complement strand
AGGGGAACAAGTCAAAGAGGAAGACACAACTTGAAGGGGAAGATATGAGGGACATGGCTCAGTAGCTTAAAAAAAAAAAAAAAATCTTTCCCAAAGTCAAAGCCAGCAAAATGCAGGCCATGTGCCATCAAGTGCAGGCTCATGCAGCGAAGCTTGCCTAAATTGACCCCCTGCTGAAGGCCAAAACAAAACAGAAGGACTTACAAATTTGCTGGAATGGAGACACCATGAAAGGAATTGCAATTGGCAGAGGAAAAAAAAGAAAATTTGGCAAATTTCCAAATTTTGTGATGACGAGAAAATGGCCCAGGATTCGATCAGGAGCAGTGCAAAGGAGTAAAACATGCAAAAACTAAGCTGCCAGATGTTGCAAAAGCAGGGAAAAAAGTCAGGGAGGAAGAAACAACTAGGAGGGGAAGATATGAGGGACACTGCATGGATGCTTTCAAAAAAAAAAAAATCTTTCCCAAAGTCAAAGCCAGCAAAATGCAGGCCATGTGCCATCAAGTGCAGGCTGATGCAGCGAAGCTTGCCTAAATTGACCCCCTGCTGAAGGCCAAAACAAAACAGAAGGACTTACAAATTTGCTGGAATGGAGACACCATGAAAGGAATTGCAATTGGCAGAGGAAAAAAAAGAAAATTTGGCAAATTTCCCAAACACTCTGGAAAGGAGATAGGATCAAATGAAATGCAATTGACCAAAACCCCAAAAAGCCCAGAAAATTGGCAGGTTTAGTGTCTTCAATAAATGGCCTGTGAGGAAATGAGTGGCATTGCAAAGGACTAAAACATGCAAAAACTAAGCTGCCAGATGTTGCAAAAGCAGGGAAAAAAGTCAGGGAGGAAGAAACAACTAGGAGGGGAAGATATGAGGGACACTGCATGGATGCTTTCAAAAAAAAAAAAA
>NW_010309847.1:0-1306 GCF_000700745.2 Antrostomus carolinensis | reverse complement strand
GGCAAAACCTATATATTTCCAAAAGGGAAAAAAACACAAAACAAAACAAAGCAAAGCAACTCATACTTTAATGTGTTTATTTCAGTTGTATTTAGACCTAGTCTGAAAATAGAATTTACAACCTACATGGAACTGTGGAATGTCTGTATTTCATTTTGATTTTCACTCAGTATAAAAAGACTAACTATCTCTGATGGAATAAAATGCTGCAGAATATTTTGATTTAGAAATACCTAAACATTAATTATTCTGACATTGAAGTTGAATACAATTTTCTGCTGTGAAATAACCATCTACCTACCTCCTCCCTATATGTGTCTTTCCTTGTGTGACTTTAAACTGAAAATATTAGCTGTATAACACATTTTTCCACTGAAATTAATAGTTTTCTTAAAACAGCTTCCATCAAAATACATAGTTGAAAAATGATGCTCATTAAGAACCTGATTACATTTTAGGGTTAGTAATGGTAATATTTTTTTCAAGCTGGTTTCCTACAACTGGTGTAAGAAAGGAAAGACTCTGCTCAGATGGGCGTTGTAATATTTTTTTCAAGCTGGTTTCCTACAACGGGTGTAAGAAACACAGGAAAGACTCTGCTCAGATGGGCGTGACCCATCTTCACTCACATCTCGGACCTTTACCATTGCCAGTCTGTGATACACCTCTGCAATGTCTTACGTGTTGGATCTCAACCGACTTAAATCACAGCTCACACCGTGGTTACTGTGGTTAGACTGCCAAATGACAAGAACAACTATGCAAGGCCAATGAAGGTGTTTTGTGCTCCAGATTGCTGCAAGATCTTTTCAACCTATTAGGAAAGGATAAATAAAAAAAAAAAGGGCTTAATTATTTGGCATTATAAAACCAATGACAAAACATAATTTCCTGCTACTGACAAAACCGATCATAAAAGTAAGCAAATATTTTGGGCTTTTGCAGTGGATCTGTCATGACTGAAGTGTGCCCAGTGTCACCCCTTACCTGGTGCAGCAATTGCTAAAGAGCTGCTTCCTGAAATCCTCTGTAATGGAAGAGATCATCAAGTAACAATGGCCGCATTTTTACTGCAATTTATTTTATGATAGTAAGCATTATCATGATACTGCTTTGTTCCCATGATAATGCCAGCAAAAAATTGCTGTGCATTATTGTGCATTACAAATATTTTTTCCAATAAAAATATATTTGAAATTGAAAAAGTCTCTCCTCTGGGATGAGCATTGGAGCGCTGAGAAATATTTTTTTCTAATAAAAATATATTTGAAATTTTAAATATCAGTAAAAAAATGCAAGAAGGTAT
>NW_010309846.1:15123-16515 GCF_000700745.2 Antrostomus carolinensis | reverse complement strand
TGTCTCTGTGTGTGTCTCTGTGTGTGTCTCTAGCGCCGCCTGCCGGTCGTTCCCCCTACTCCGCAGTCGCGCATGCGCGGTGCTGAAAGGGGCTTTAACAATCACTCTGGGACAGAAAAGCGACTTTTCCAGCACGTTTTGAGGCTGAAAAGGACGAGAGGCGGCAGGGATGGCGCTGTGGCAGGGTCAGGCAACCCCACCCCCGGGTCCTGGGGATGATTTTTTTGATACATCGCTAATGAGAGGGTTTTTCCCTATTTCTCTGCTTCTCAACACAAAAAGAGAATATAAATTCCAAGTTGGAAATCTTCAGAAATCGACGTTACCTGTAAAGTGCAAATTATGTAGTGATATTCCCAGAATATAAACAATAAAATCAGAATATACTGCAGAAGGTGAAGTGCCTGTTCTATAAATGAGCCAGTAACTTGTGGCTTCAATATAATAAAGTCAAGTCATATTTTTATAACCATAAAACAGACGGTTATATTCCTTCTAACCACAGATGCAGCAAGGTCAATTTGTTTGGCTTTCCCTGTGCCATGCTGAAATGGGGTGCAAAGGTAAAATGTCCAGGCTGAGGAATAGCCTGAGAAAAAAGAAAACCATCAGGAAAAGCCAAAGGGGATGGTGAGGGCTGTGGGGAGACCCAGCCCAGACATCAGGAAAAAGCCTGATTTTTAGGCATGGCCTTGGGGACGGAGAAATGTGTCACTGCAGGGCAGAGAACAGCTGCTTCTAATGACCACTGTTAATTAGCAAAACTGGTGTAAAAGCAGAGGGGACAAGATGTGTCTATAGGATCTATAGGACAGCACACTATGGAGCATATGTAAGGTTTCCTAAAAAAAAAACCTAACCAACCAACAAAAAACCACAAAAACCTGAACTACAGTAAAAAACCTCGAGTATGAATGTAGAGGAAACGTGATGATACAGCTCTAAGTAAGGTGAAGTGGCTCCATCAGTCACAGCCCAGGTTTGGAAACGCACTCTCCTGACCTCAGCACTCCTCCTGGCTGGTCTTGCAGGGTAATCCTCCAAAGAAGGACAGCTCAGAGAGACGCTGCCTGATCCTGAAGAACCTGCTGACCTGTATGATCCTCATGAGGTTCAACAAGGCCAAGTGCAAGGTCCTGCACCTGGGTCGGGGTAACCCGTGGTATTAATACAGGCTGGGGATGATGGGATTGAGAGCAGCCCTGAGGAGAAGGACTTGGGGTGCTGGTGGATGAGAAGCTCAACATGAGCGGGCAACGCATGCTCACAGCCCAGAGCCAATAACCGTGTCCTGGGCTGCACCCAGAGCAGCGTGGGCAGCAGGTGGAGGGAGGGGATTCTGCCCCTCTGCTCCGCTCTCCTGACACCCCACCTGCAGTGCTGCCTCCAGTG
>NW_010309846.1:864-15069 GCF_000700745.2 Antrostomus carolinensis | reverse complement strand
GAGGGCTGGAGCAGCTCTGCTGTGAGGACAGGCTGAGAGAGTTGGGGCTGTTCAGCCTGGAGAAGAGAAGGCTCCAGGGAGACCTTCTAGTGGCCTTTCAATACCTAAGGGGGGCCTGTAAGAAAGATGGGGACAGACTTTTTAGCAGAGCCTGTAGCGACAGGACATGGAGAAATGGTTTTACACTAGAAGAGGGGAGATTTAGACTGAATGTAAAGAAGGAATTTTTTACATTGAGGGTGGTGAGACCCTGGCCCAGGTTGCCCAGAGAGGTGGTAGAAGCCCCATCCCTGGAAACGTTCCAGGTCAGGTTGGACGGGGCTCTGAGCAACCTGATCTGGTTGAAGATGTCCCTGCTCACTGCAGGGGGTTGGACTAGATGGCCTGGAAAGGTCCCTTCCCACCCAAACCAGTCTGGGATTCTATGACCCAGCTGTACAGTTGGTTTATTTTAGTCATTTTCTTTGAGGCAAATGTCCGAGTACAGAAGGTATCTGAGAGAGGTATCAAAAAGCAATAGGTTGGCAACAGAGAGAAGATGAAGTGCTGTCCCTCTTCTAGGCAGTGAAAGATTTGAGAGCACTGTGGGATCAGCATGCGTGTAATAGGCCTTTTAAGATGAACTACTGTGGCTGATATTAAACAGCAAATTGTAAACAAATGAAGGGAGAAGCAGCAAGACATGGATCTAACTCAAAGCTGCCTCCACCTCCAAACAAGAGAAATCCTGTTTCTCTCACTAAGGATCTTATTATTGTCACGGTGGTTAACAGATCACCAGCATCTCTGTATGTAACACAAAAAAATAGATATATATAAAGAGAAGTAACTTGATGTACCTACAAAATATAATATTTTTGAGCTCTAAGAGAAGCTCAGGCAAATCACTCAAGTCCACAAACGCTTTCAACAACAAACTACACTTGACTGTGTATACAGACTGTATCCCCCTAGCACAGGGACTGGGAGGATGGCACCTGCATCCATCCTTGCCTTGGAAGAGCAGAAAATTACACTCAGTGGAAGCCAGAGGTCCCTCAATTCTAGGCATTGCAAAGGGCTATGCGTCTACGCTACGTACTCGCATATCGAGCTGATGACAAAGAGATTTGTTACTGAGGCCATGACGAGCAAATGGCAAAAATGTGCAACTACAGTGTTCCTGTCTTGGGGAAAACAGCAGCAGCTGTCAGCGAGGAAGACTGTGGATCTGAGGAAGGTTTTTCCAAGTCAGGAAAAAGCATTGGCAGCAGCTTCACAGAAGGGAACGTGCTCTGAAGTTGAAAACCCCCCTCTATGAAAAGGAGCTTGATGTTCTGCACAACCGGTCAGAACTGGACTCAGGTGCATCACAGCAGCATATTAAAAGTGGCATTTAGTGCTTTTTAATAAAAACAACCATCTTTGAATAACACTTTGGGTGTTGTAGGACTGGTTTTATCCAATTATTGTGCTATGAGCACTGCAGTCTGTGGTATTAATTGTGTGCTACCACGTTGTTGCTGGTGTAGGTATAACCCCAAGTCAGTGCTATCACACACCTCTTTTTGTAGCTGGATAAGCTGTACACTCACAAGAGCAAAATACAGTGTAACAATCACACAACACATCAGTTGTGACAGTCCTTTACCCTGAGAGCACAAAAAATACTGGAACCTGCTGACTTCAAGGAAACCTCTGAAACAATTTCCAGTCTAATATTAATAATACTGGAAACAGAAACTCTTTGGAGCAACCAGAACAGCAGAAGAAAAAGGTGTTACAGGAAAAGGAAGTACTGGTGATCTGCTACCCTGATCACTATTACTAGCAGTATGAATAACAACACCCCGACTCACCACCAGAAACAGGGTTTGGAGAGACAGAGGCAGCTGTAAGTTGGATCCGTTTGATTTTGCTACTTCAGTCAGTTTACCTTTTTGTCTTCTCTGGAACGTATAAATATTGTCTCTTTTCCCTTTCACACATGCAATCTGATAAGAAAACAAAAGAGAAACAGTGAAAGCAAAGCTAAGCCAGGAACAGTTAACAATATCCACGTGGTTGGAATGGCTTATTCATTCCTCTGTGCTAGCCTAAGGAGAGAGAAATAACCAACGACTGTTATCCAGGACCCAGGCTGGGACACCTCCTTCTGGAGGAGTTTCTGGTGATATCAAGGGTCCTCTAAACTGCATTTCTACTCCATTATTTTATCCAGTTCATTAGGTACTATTCAGAAAAACCTGTTTGCCCATCCTCTGTCATGTTACCTGTCATCATTTGTTACTGGTCGTTCCACCTCTATAGCAAACAGATGAACTTTGCATTTAGTTTAAATGAGCTATTATAACATTTAAGCATCAGTTTTTACCACCTTCTTTTTCTTTTTTGTTTTCCTTAAAGGAAAGGTCTTAGTACCCCACTTGCTGTAATGCACTGCAGTTAAAACTTTTTTGAAACATTAAATTCAGTGCTTAAGCTTTGGTTATTGGATAGGGAGTCCCCTAATACCTCATTATACCCTTGTCGGTTGGAGTTATTTTTGTTCAGGGTCAATCATATCATTGCTCACAATAATTCTAATAGGAAGAAAGGGAAATCTGGGTGTGATTCACTGCTGTGCATTATTCAGCACTTGGTAAACATCCAGCACACAGCCCTTTCCTACTTTCTCCAGAGCACTGGCATGAGGCACTGCAAATCCAACATTTTTGGGGATGAGCATTTCATTCATTCAGCCCGCCCCCAATCATCAAAACATGCTTCATGCAAGGCAGAGCAGCTTGAGAGCCAGACCTTCAGAACCTGCCCAGCTGCTGGTATGTTCATTTGGAAATGATTAGTCTAAATCACGGAGGAGAAAAGCAGCACTGAGATCTACCCCTGCTCTGCCAAGTTATCGGGCTCCCTCCAAACAACCAACCGGAGGAGCCCCAGCCCCTTAGCAATAGCCTTGTGATGGCTGTCAGGAATCCAGTATTTTGGTTCCTGACTAGCAGCAGAGGGAAGTGGTGTAAGAGTGAGGAAGCTGAAAACATGCAGGACATCAAATGGTGACTTCTGTTAGAGGGCAGCAGCACCACACACACCCATACAACGCAGCTTCTGTCCTGGTTTTGGCTGGGAGAGAGCTTATTTTCTTCCCAGGAGCTAGAATAGTGCTGTGTTCTGGATTCACTGTGGGATTTGGAATGAGAAGAATGTTGATAACATACTGATGGTTTTAGTTGCTGCTGGGAAATCAAGGACTTGTCAACTTCCCACGTTTTGCTAGTCTGCAGGTGCAGAAGAAGTTGGGGGGAGCACAGTAAGATTAACGGATCCAAACTGGCACTGGGATATTCCATATCCTACAATGTCATGTGCAGTATATAAATGAGGGTTGGCCAGAATGCTCCCTCTCTCACTCTTCTGAGATTGAGGTTTCAGGATTTTCTCTCCTCTAGGATCATTAGCCAGGAATGGACTGGGCATCAGTCAGTGGGTGGTGAGCAAATGCACTGTGCATCATTCATTTGCATATTTCATTATTACTGTTATCATTATTATAGTAATTATTATTTTAATTTTTATTTCAATAATTAAATTGTTTTTATCTCAACCCAAGAGTTGTCTCCTTTTACTCTTCCAATTCTCTCCCTCATTTCCTGGGCAGGGGCGGGTGAGCGAGCAGCTGTGTGGTGTTTGGCTGCCAGCTGGGTTAAAACCACCACAGCTTCTTCATGACATCCTTAGGCATCGAGACCAGCCCTGCAACAAGGGCTTGCTCCATTAATTATGTCATTTTATAGAACAAGTAGGTCAAATCTATTCTTGTGACTCACATTTATTTCTAAAAAATACAGACTTTGTTATCGATGGTTCAAGTTCCACCTTCTTTGCTGAGGAACAAAAGACTGTCAGGGAAAATCCGATGTAAATACTGAGCAAATGTCTGTAAAATATTCTCTGACACACTGTGTTATGTTAGCACACATCACCTGGAACAGGTCTTCAGGCCGTGGCTCTAGCATCACATTACCAGTGTATGAAGGCAGCTTTGTCCAAGCAAGCTTTCAATCCAAAAAGCCCCTTTGGTGTTTCCCCTACCAACGAAAAAAAACCCAAACCAAACAGGATTAGTTCCATCGGGCAGAATTACTCTTAGAAAATCATATTCAGGGCATTTGTATCTTAACAAGTCTGGGTGAAATCATAAACTAATGAATTCAGGAGTTTTGCTACTGGCATTCTCCCCCACGCCCCCCCCAGATTCCCCTGAAGGAAATGGATTCTGCAGTGACACAGTGCTGTAGTTCAGTC
Organism: Antrostomus carolinensis; assembly: GCF_000700745.2. Lineage (NCBI taxonomy): Eukaryota > Metazoa > Chordata > Aves > Caprimulgiformes > Caprimulgidae > Antrostomus > Antrostomus carolinensis. The sequence goes on along the minus strand of NW_010309846.1, from coordinate 10,785 downwards.
CCTGTGCACAGCAGCTGTCACTCCTCTCTTTATACATGCACATGTATTGGGAGCCAAAGGGGCGACTAAACTTGCACAAAGAGAAACCTTCTCTGGCTTTTGTATTTTCTCATGTTGATACACAAGTGTGTAGACCCTGCAGAAAGCACTCTGAGCACTTCTGGCCTCATTACAGCAAGTATTAAAAAGCAAAAAAAAAAAAAAAAAAGAAAAAAGAACCAAACAAAACCCCCCAAAAAACCCCCAACCAAACTGTCAGACCCAAGAAATATTTGCCTCGGTCCCATGTCAGCTTTGTGGCAGGAGCAGATGGGATTAATGGCTGCTGGCAGGCTGTACAGCTTAGCTGAAGCAAGTGCCTGGGGAAGACAGAGAGCTCCAGTGGGCTCAGAGACATAATTCACACCAGTTGCCTTTGCTCTGGGTTCTCTTTCTCTCCCCTGGTGTGATAATGATCCTGATTTATTAGTGAAGATACAGCAGCACCCTCTTCCCAAGCAGTGAGCTGTCTTTACAGCCTGCCTGGCTTCTTATTAATACTCTTTATCCCTCCCATTTCAGAAAGAGCAACAGTACGAGGCAGAGGAGAAGCTGTTGCCTAGGGATCAGACCATGACGTGTACACCCCGTCCATGCTGTTGGCCCAGCATTATTAACCAAACCTGTGCTGTTTCTGCATGGGTTATATGGTTGTCAACAGGTTTATAGGGCAGCAGTATTAAAAGTGCTATTCCAGCTACTGAGAGAAAATTAACTCTGTCCTAGCGAAACCAGAACAAGGTAGGATATATTTTCCAAAATCATATTTGGATTTTAAATATTGTCTTTCTTAGCACTATTGTCTTTCCTTTTTCATCCTTTGATGAACCCCAGCTGGCCGTAGTCTGCTGTCTGGAACTGAACAACATTGAGGACCAGTGGCAAACCCTGCCAGCCAGCTGGCTCGCTCAGCTTCCTGCATACCAGAGCATACATACCAACAGCACCCAGGTTCTAAATCACACTATTTGCATCCAGCACTTCACACATACAGGATGAGCCTGTAACATAAATAACACTCCCCCATCTCCCACTCATTTATGTAATCGCTGCCTCCACACAAACACATGGTTAAATAGACTCTGAAGGAAAGACCCAGTTGCTCAGGACTTGCATCTTGCTATCGGGCCCATTGGCTAAATCAAATCCTGACACACAGGACAGGCTGCCCAGAGAGGTTGTGGAGTGTCTGTCTCTGGAGACATTCAAAACCCACCTGGATGTGTTCTTGTGTGATCTATTCTAGTGGATCCTGCTTTGGCAGGGGAGTTGGACTAGATGATCTTCAGAGGTCCCTTCCAACCCCCACCATTCTGTTGTGATTCTGTAACACTTGTCAGGTCACACAGACCGACTCCCTTTTGTCTGGTGCAAAGCTAATAATAGTGTTAATTTGTTGGGCAGGATCCCTGGGACCCCTCTGGTCTACCACTGACTATCCAGGCCAGCCCAGTAAAGAACTGAAGCTTTCAGCATCGTGAAGTTACCAAAGGATAATCCAAAGCGTCACCCAAAACTCCTGTTCTATCAGACAAATCCAGTTCTATATCCATACACCCTGTTCTTAATGCAGGGAAGACCTTGGGCCAAGTTTAGGCTGGTGGAGCCTTTCCTGAGGAAAACAGGATGACAGCTGGCAGCTGATAAGGGACATAAAGCCTGAGAGCTTCCAAGCTGAAAAGCAACTTGATCTCCACTTGCTGAAACTCCTTCCCAGACATGAACCACTCGGGATTCATTCAAGTCACTGGGTAAGATTTTGGTTTCAGGTAAATTTAAGCTAATTGCTTCCTCTGACAGTTTGTTTCTCTCACGAAGCTCAGGTTGTTAAAGGTCTGGAGTGAAATTTAAGATAGAGCTTTTACAGATAGCTCATAATGAGAAAACAAGAAGTACAAGCATGCTGAGCCATTTGACAGTTGGGAAAAGCAGGCCCATTTTTACTAAGCTGTGATTACTAAATATACACACCGTCACAGACTTTTGTTCAAGAAAGGCTGCTTGGGTGGGAGAGCAGGATGGAAGCCACATAGCAAAACCCACCTGCAATGCAATATAACACACACCTGAAAACTCTGGAGCAACTACAAAAGGCTTCACAAGCTGCAAGTATCCTGCAGAACTGTGTTGGGGCCACTTGCCTATGCAGGAATCTTGCTGCAGCCATCTATTTTTATTTTTGTCACCTCAAGATTAGATTCCTCAAATGCATTCTTTGTGGGCTGGCACCTGGAAACTACTAGGAGTAAAAGGTAATGTGAGATCCTGCTTACCAAGTCAAGTGTCACTGTGAGAAAACACCACATACCTGCTCTGGGCCCTGCATTCACTGCCAGCAGGCTCCAGGTGGAATTCCAGATGTTTGGTTTTCATCTGTAAAGCACCAAGTTCTTTAGCAGCAGTGGGTGCCCTTTCCCTGTGCCAAAATGCTGCAGCTGAGATCAGAGAGAGAAATGAGTTTGGGGTATTGTTCATGTGAGGAGGAGTGAACTGATGGTGCAGAATTCTTTACAGAGCTGCTGCAGCCCTCCAATTCTTAGCCAGGTCAGCAAAGCCAAAAGTTAATAGTCTCCTTATGTGCTGAAATATTCGTCAATGTTTCATCAGTTGTAGGAAAGCATGGTCTAAGGAATGGAAAAAATAAAGTATTTCAACATCAACAGCTCTGTTACGTATTTTAACGTATGGCATAGACCTTCAGCACTTTCATAGCTTACACTGCCGCCAGTTAAATCACAGCTGCATTTGCATTGTTGTTAAATTTGGGCTAGAACCCTACCTCTGAGTCTTAAATTGTCTCACATCCAACTGCTCAGGGTGTAAATATGGTCTAGAGCATTTCCCAGCCTCAAAACTGCTGGCACTGAACAGACCCTGTAGTGGCTGACACATTGGGAATCTGCCTGGATGCAGAGTGAACAGGTACATAATGCTGTTCCTTAGCTCCAAACGTCTATTTAAAGACCCTGTCCCTGTTTTAGAGCTTTTTGGTACTTTCTCCTCCTCCAGCCATTTCTCCCTGTCCAATCTCCCCCATCTCTAAAGGCAAGAAATTTTCTCTGCTGTCCAAGTCCCTTCTTTTGTGCTAAACCTTCATTATTGCATTATTCTCTGCCAACACACTTGTTTCCAGACCTACAGCTCTGCCTGCTAGCCACATCACCCGCGTGCTAACCCACACTGGTCCTGACTCACCATCCCACTCGCTATTGTGCTCCAGGCACCGGTTGCCCGCTGCATGGTGCTGGTGCATGGGGGTCCAGGCTGCCTGGCCTCGGGCTCCCACCAGACCTCGAGCAGGTTGAGCTCTCACTACGCAGTGTTTCGGTCCTGTGGTGCTCAGACATACCCGATATCGCAGGCCAGGTGTGATGCAGAGCCTCAGCACCTCTGCGGCAGGGCCGCTGCAGGTGTCCACCTGGTCTCAGAGAAGTGGGAAATGCTGGGGAGCTCTGGAGCACAGCCAGGTCTAGCAGCTCTCACAGCCTCACTCTCCCATCTGGCAGAAGGGGAAGCAGGAGGCATCTAGAGGGAATTTGGGAGGATGAAAGGGAGAGAAGAGCAGGGTGATGAGACGGCAGGAACTGAACCCAGCAAAAGGCAGAAGGTTCCCTGTTCTCTAAGATTCAGCTATTTAAAAAAACCTAAATGGGGAGTCATTTCATTACCCAATGCCCAAACTCCTTCTCAAGCAGCAAGACACCTGCTTGAGAGGGACGTCACTCCTGGGACTAGCCCAGTAAGACAGCCGCTGCCTACACTAGCTGTGGTCAAAAGTACATTTTTTAAAAAATTGCAGGAAACAGTTGTTCATTCGCAGGTTTCTTTTTTGCTGTCGTTAACAGGCAGGAGAAAAACAAGCGGTCATCTGTCTTAGGGGAAGAAGAGCTGGTAATAAACTGTCCTGTTAAAACAAATTGCCTGGATCTCCTCTCCAGAGCTGACAGCCCAGCAGTGCTGTCTCCTATCTGCCCATGCTTGGCTTGTTATTTAATTAAGACAGAGATAGGAATGACAATCTAATTACATTGAAATGTGGATCTGGGCTTGGAACAGCACACCCCATATATGACTCAGGAGATACTGAGGGAAGAGAGTTTCCAGGGTAGAAGGACAGCTACTTTCATTTATTATTGTTTTTTTAAATAAGGGCTGTCTTGGAACCTGTTGAAGAGAGGTCCCAGCAGAGACAGACCCCAACCTTCGGGGCTGTATCTCAGGCAGTTTATCAGGGTTGTGTGTGAACCACCTCAACTGACCACAAGCCAAGGAGAGAATCAAAGGTTTGACCTTCTTCAGTCTGGCCACCTGCCTAACTCATGATCTTGTTCCTGAGCAGAGGGAGAGGAAGACACAACGTCTCCTAACAACCTTGTGACTGAGAAAAGGTGCCTTTTTCTCTCCACTATCATTATCTGTCCGTGCCTCAAAACCAGCAAAGCTTTGAACAGAATGTGCAGTTAAGGTAACATCCCCTTGTTATTGAAATGGGGGCAGACAGAGAGCACTGCCCAGCTGGGGGGCACAGCAGCAATCCTGTATCACCCCTCTTTTCCCCACATCCTCCTTCCCATGTTTAGGCCACAGTTACTCCTGTCAGAAGTGCGAGAACAATGAGAGTCTCCAGGGAGCCTTCTCCATAGTCCAATTGAATGCAGCTGCTCCAAAATATCTGTCCATCTTACGCCTGCAGTGTTAGCTTCCCCACCTCACGGCATCCCTGCTGCTTGCAGAGAACAGGACGGAGAAGATCTGCTCTCTCCCAGCCCTTAGCTGGGCAGTGCTCTTGCTGCCCAAGTGCCATCGCACTGGCAGAAGTCTGCTGCTTACCTCCTGTCCTCTCCTTGTTATCCCTCTCCTCAGTCTGAGTACTGCACCAATTTTCCTGCCCAACTCCAAGTTAGTTATGGGGACCGAGCTGCTTTAGACAAGGGCTGGTGCTGCCAAGAGCTGAAAAGAATGAACATGATCTATACACTCCGGGACTGGGGCGGCCTCACCTCCAGCACTGGGGGCAGTTTGGGCACCACAGGAGAAAAAGGATCTAAAGCTGCTGGAGAGTGTCCAGAGGAGGCCACAAAATTAGGGAAGGGTTTAGAGGAAAGCCATATGAGGAGAGGCTCAGGTCACTTGGTTTGTTCAGCCTGGAGAAGAGGAGACTGAGAGGAGATCTCCTGGGGGTCTAGAACTTCCTCCCAAGGGGCAGAGGAGGGGCAGGCACTGATCTCTTCTCTCTGGCCACCAACCAATGCCAGGAGCAGAGGAAATGGCAGGAAGATGTGTCAGGGGAGGGTGAGGTTGGCCATGAGGAAAAGGTTCTTGAGGCAGAGGGTGGTGGAGCACTGGAACAGGCTCCCCAGGGAGGTGCTCATGGCACCAAGCCTGACAAGATTCCAGCAGCATTTGGCCAAGGCCCTCAGGGACATGGTGTGAATGTTGGGATTGTCCTGTGCAGGGACAGGAGTTGGACTCCATGATCCTTGTGGGTCCCTTCCCACTCACAACATCCAATGATTCTATGATTCTATGAGGCAAAGACAGCTAAAGCTCAGGATACTGGTAGTTATGTTTAAAAATAAGAAATAAAAGCAAAGCCTTTCCTGTCAGCTCTTACAATGCTTCAGGAGAACCAAATGTTTCCTTGGGCAATAGGAAATGAACAGACCTTTCTTACAGTACTCACACAACAGCATGAGACGACCCTGTAAATGGCTCGTGGTATTATCTCTGGAGATGTCAAGGACTGAAGGAGTTGAACAGCTCAAAAGTAACTTTCCGATTCTTTTTCACCACCAGATTTCTTTCCAGTCGGGGCTGAGGTACACTGAGAAAAGATCACAGAAGAAAGTTTGATTTCCTGAAGCTTTGTCGAACCTGCCCCGTTGATTAATGGAGTTGAAACATCCCAAACTGCAAAGCTGGTTCAGTTTTCCAGCATGACATTTCCCCCTTTTATTTTTTTTTTTTTTTTAAAGAAAAAAAGTAAGCTGAACACTACTCCAGCACCATTTCAAGTTCGTCCATCAGAGATGGACAATCCTCTTAGCATTTACTGTCACCCCAGGAAAGGGATTTGACACTTTCTAGATAGGAAATGTATTTTTATGGCCAGGTAATGAGCTGATAGCTGTTTGTCCCCTCGAACAGCCAGGCAAGCATTTGTGGCTCTGAGAAACCTTCTTCTCGATTCCAGTCATTGACATGCCAGACTGGAGCCCACAGATGAAATGAAAACCCTATTTTGTGTTTCAAAACATGTTTTCAGCTTCCAATGGAGACAGAAAGGCCAAATTCAGCTAGATGTGTGACTAAGGAGCCACGCCGGGCTAGTGGCTACAGCAGGGTATTAGGAGGGAGGACTGGAAATAAATTCATCTTTCCAAGGAATTAGCTCACCATCTTCCAATCAAAACTGGATTCAAGCCTTTGGGTTTGGAAAGGATCACACGAATACATTTCTCACCACTCTACTTTTGAATAATTCCTAACTTACAGCTGAGGTGAAGGCTTTAACCCTGCACGGAAGAAGTGACCTGCACACAGTGATTGGACCTTCCCCCACTGCAACCCATTCAGCCTATTCACAGAAAGAGATAAAAAAAGTAGATTAAAAAGTTACCTGAAAACCATCACAGGTCGGATACAGATAGGAAAAGCAGGCAGGATTCAAGTCAGATAGACTGCTGTTCGGGGCAGGACTCACAGAATGCCTTTAGCAAAGCCATGAGTACACTGCTACTTTGTAGAGGAGACTTAAGACAAATTTTTTTGACTGTTTAGATACAAAGCCATGCACTAAAGATGTATGCACAATCACCACAAATGCACAACCACACGCTCCTCATAGCCTAAGGGAATCTATTAACCTACTTACCCCTGCAGCACCAAATACACGTCGTTAGGCAACAGTCACGTCTTTCAGTCCACTCTGCTCTTTCACCTGTGTGAAAAAAAGATTGTGCAGAGGTGCCACCACCTTACAGGCATGCTCTGAGATGTCATTGCTGCTTAAATCCTTTGGAAGCAGAGGATGAAAGGTGCCACACAACCCCAGAGCACCCTGGAGAGGATGAGCTGTCCCGGCTCTGCTCTGCAAAGGGAGCAGCTGGATGGCGAGATGGAAGCCCTGTTATTTTTCTTCATCATCCTGAAATCCTCTCCTGATCCAGCTCTGAGAATGTGGTTATTTGGAAGGCTTGCATGACCTCTGCTGTTTTTAACAGGGTGGAAAGGGAGGGCTGGCTTTCAAAGAAATGTGTGATGCGAAAGGAGTTCTGATACTCCCAAGATTGTACTGGGATAATTTGCAATTACTGTTAATCTTTTCAGACCAAAGGATTTACATCTGCTTACACCAATAACGAAAGCTTGATGTTGGTCTCTGGGTTGGCAAATTAGGAATGTGCAAACAGAATTTCTCTAATGAATAACAAAATGTTTGTTGATCCCGTTCACTGTTTTAGTCTCACCATTTAAGTGAGTGGAGCCTCAGTGCTCTGTATAAACATCTTCCTCGGCAGAGTAAAAGTGAATTAAGGGGAGGCAGCTTCCATCTCAGGTAAGGAGAGCAAATGACCAAAATGCCTCTTCGTAGCACATAAAAGCTGCAATTACAAGCTCATTATTTAAGCAGTGTATTTCTGATGGTTAATCTTCCCAGATTCATTCAGACACTTAGAAATCTTTCTGAAAGGATCCTCAAAAACTCAGCAAGTCTGAGTCATTTTGAATATTTCATTCGACATTCCTCAGAACAGATTTGAATAAATTACATTAACCTCAGTATTTTAATAATTGTAAAACCTGCAGGGGAAGAAGTAAAACCACTTTCCACTTAATACGAGTTTACCAACATCATCTATAATGTTTAAAAAAAACCCCAACAACAATAAAACCACACAGTCTCCCCCTTGATTTTAAGAACAATTTATATCTTTTAACTTTTTTTTTTTTCTGCTTTAGTATGGCAACAAAATGGAGATGAAATTAGCAGAAGTACTACAATAACATCATTATTTTCTGTATTCTTTATGAGCTAATGGCTTGAGGCTCTGAAACAATTTTTATGTCAGGCAAGATAGAGCCTGCTTTCAAGCAGACAAAAGCACAAAGTCTTTCAGCAGATTAAGCAGCTCGTACCTGCAAGTGATATATTAAGCATCTTATTTATTGTTCTTACAGGAACTTTGCTTCATTGTATTATAGTTAGTACTCTAGTGGTCAATGAAATCTGCCATACTGAACCCTCCTCCTAGGTCCTTTTTTCTCTCCATTATCCTGCCAAGCAATTTAGTTCTTTCTTAGTCGATAAATTGCTACGGAATTAAATTAGTATTGCTGTAGAAATTAGTCAATGAGTACAGGCAATATCATATGGGACCCGAGTAAAATATTCTTCTGAACAGAGCACAACAGCTATATTCAACTAAATAAAATTGATACATCAGTCCTTTCAGTCTCTTTGGGCTGAATTCCGTTACCTGAGTGTACAACTAGAATGAGTATGCTTATTACACTGAAATCCCCCCCAAATTAGTTTAATGAAGCAGAGAGCAGAATCTGGCTGTTAGCCTGTGTCAAAGAATTCACATTTACATGATTGTCTTATTGTTAATTCTGAGATTCAGTGGGACTTGTCCAACCCTTGCTAGCTGGTCTGCAAAATCTCTCAAGAACGTAACAAAATAAACTGGCCACGTCATTTCTAGAAACTGCACATTTTTTTTTTCTTTAGGATAGCACTGATCTGAAGGCCAGAGTTTTACCTTTAACACCCCTGAGCTTGAAAGCTGGCTAACAATGACTGAAGGTGTGTTATTAAACAACCAGCAATAACAAAATGAATACATCTTCCTCCTTTTAGCCCCTTCTGTGAAGATTCTGGGTTTAAAATAAAGGCAGTGGGAGAGGAAGGGGAACAAAAAGCAGTGCCTTGGCTCACCACAGCTGTAGCACAGTCAGGCTGCTGCCCCTCCTAACAAATACAGTGACCTTTTAGCTTGGGCTATAACCTGAAGGTCTCTCCTGCTCCCTAATACAGCACCCTAATGGATTTACCAGTCTTCCACATTCTTCTAAAACTCTTTTATCAACAGGGGTGAACTCTGAAGGCTTACAATTACTAGCAGGACTCAAATGCCTGGTCAAAAGGAATTACTGTGATTTTGCTGTTTCCATGGCACTGTAACAAGGATGACAGAGAGTTAAGATTTAACCTGGTGAGAATAGACTTCTCGTATCTCAGTGGTTTACTCATCTAAGAGTGACCATACTGTAACGGCCACCTTGTACCAGGATCTCAAATCTAACAGTTCTTGTGCAGTCCTGAAATTGAGATTCACTTGTTTAACATGTATAAACATATATAACATGTATAATACATGTATAACTTGTTTAACATGTATAAACTGTGATAAATTTATATAGTCTGTTATCTTTGTCCTCCAGGAAAGCAAAACCTCAACTTGTTTCACAGGGCGATGAAAATTATCACTGAATCGAGCACGAATGAGGAACTGAGGAACATAATGTAACTGCAAATTTAATTGTCCAGGGAACTGCTTGAAGCTTTATGGGAAGCTGGTTCCCAAGAAGGCCAACAGTATCCTGGGGTGCATTAAAAAGAGCATGGCGAGCAGGTCAAGGGAAGTTCTCCTCCCCCTCTACTCTGCCCTGGTGAGGCCACATCTGGAATATTGTGTCCAGTTCTGGGCTCCCCAGTTCCAGAGGGACAGGGATCTTCTGGGGAGAGTCCAGTGGAGGCCACAAAGATGATGAAGGGCTGAAGCATCTGCCTTCCGAGGAGAGGCTGAGAGAGCTGGGACTGTTCAGCCTGGAGAAGAGCAGCCTGAGAGGGGATCTGATCAATGGCTATGAAGATCT
>NW_010309846.1:372-647 GCF_000700745.2 Antrostomus carolinensis | reverse complement strand
TGTGACCTGGTGTAAGGAACCTGCTTTGGCAGGGGGGTTGGACTGGATGATCTCCTGAGGTCCCTTCCAACCCCTGTGATTCTGTAAGTGTCCTGAGCATGCTGGAATACATGCTTGCTTTTGTTAAACAACAACGTCCTGCACAGCTTACACCTTACTGTCACACCACTGCCATCTCACATGGCCAAATTAAGTAACTTCATTAGAAAGAAGTGGGTTTGGAGCATATTTATTTTATCTCTTTTCACTTATTTTCATTCTGTTTCTCCACAATC
>NW_010309846.1:0-342 GCF_000700745.2 Antrostomus carolinensis | reverse complement strand
GTGTGACTATGTCTGAGAGGAAAGAAAACAGAGGAGTATGGGATGTATTTCCCCATTTTTCCTAAAAGGGAATGTCTGTCTCTGTTTGTCTGTTAGGCCCTTGCAAGCAACCCTAAAATATATTTAGGCAGAAACAAGTAAAAAGGAAGGCTATAAATAGCTTCAGTTTCAAACATATGAAATGATAAACTGGAAAAAATAATGATTTGCCAAAAGATAATTAAGATATATAACCCCCTGTCAGGAAAAAAGAAAAAAGTATTAGTAGGATGTAGTAAAAATATCAAGAGATGGTTCCAGTACAGTATTCTTTCTCTTCCCCCCAAATATGGGGACAAAGAC
>NW_010309845.1:0-823 GCF_000700745.2 Antrostomus carolinensis | reverse complement strand
GTCAAGCAGGACCTGCCTTTCATGAACCTGTTCTGGGTGGGCCTGATTCCCTGGCTGTCCTGCATGTGCCACATGAGCGCACTCAAGATGAACTGCTCTGTGATCTTCCCTGGTACCGAGGTCAGGCTGACAGGTCTCTAGTTCCCTGGATCCTCCTTCCAGCCTTTCTTGTAGATGGACATCACATTGGCAAGCCTGCAGCCTTCTGGGACCTCCCCTGTTAGCCAGGACTGTTGATAAATGATGGAGGGTGGCTTGGCAAGTTCCTCCGCCAGCTCCCTCAGTACTCTTGGATGGATCCCATCTGGTCCCATAGACTTGTGAGTGTTCAGGTGGTGTAGCAGGTCATAGACAGCTTCCTCCTGAATTATGGGGGGTTTAGTCTGTTCTCCATCCCCGTCTTCCAGCTCAGGGGGCTGAATACCCTGAGGGATAACTGCTCTGGCTGTTAAAGACTGAGGCAAAGGTGTCATCAAGTACCTCAGCCTTTTCCTCATCCTTGGTGGCAATGTTGCCCTCTGAATCCAATAAAAGATTAAGATTCTCTTTGCCTCTCTTTTTGTTGTTAATGTCTTTGTAAAAACACTTTTTGTCATCTCTAACAACAGTGGCCAGATTGAGTTCTGGCTGGGCTTTTGCCTTTCTAATTTTCTCTCTGCATAACCTAACAAGCAGCCCCTGGGAGGGAGGCAGTAGCCTTCCCAGCGGGTTGGGTCTGGTCAGCATACTGGCCCCTCTGTTCCTCTCAGAAGGGACTTGCCTGTGACAATCACTCCTCTGTGTTCACAACAGAGGCAGCAGTTCTCACAGCTGCCACCCATTG
>NW_010309844.1:5482-8246 GCF_000700745.2 Antrostomus carolinensis | reverse complement strand
CCAATCCAGGCAGTTCTGGGATTCTGTGATATCTTTTTTTAAGTCCTGTTTTTAACTCTAAAGGGTTTCCATCTCTGAAAGGTACGTGCTATTCACTGCCATTGCAGTTGATACAAGACTATAAAAAGTATTTGACTACAGCTGAAAATTGTACATGCTGGAATTGTTCTCTTCTGTGCAATTCAAAAAATGTTTATGTACAGCTCAGAGATGGGATCTGTGTATGGAAAGTGATGATAATGCTGCTAAACATCATATGCTGGTAGCATCAAGCTGCTGCTTTTTTCTCATCACTGTTTTTAAAACAAATCCCCAGGAGATAGTTAGAGGCACAACTACAAGAGTATTGATTGTTCCGAGAGAAAATGGATGTCGTTTGGTTTCGTTTATGGTATCAGTACAATATTTCACTACTTTGCTGACAATAACCATCATTTTCTCAATGTGGCGTGTTAACGTGATGATGTGATTTAAATGAAAGCAAAATTGCCAGTAGTGCTCAAAATTACCTGGAAGAAGAAACGTGTGGGTATGCACAAGCCCGTGGCCTTAGCAGGTACCGCTCCACAGCAGAAGTGCTCCCTGCACACCTCCTCCTTTGGGACAGCAAATTCTGAATCGAGATCTTAAAACCAGATTTATTCTTTTTAGGGAAGAACTCATCTGTAGTATTTTTTTGATAAACTGGAATGACTTGAATTTTGAATGACAGTTCTGGAGCCCCCATCACAAGAGAGACCTGGAGCAGGTAGAACAAGCCAGAGGAGGCCACGAGGATGATGCGAGGGCTGGAGCAGCTCTGCTGTGAGGACAGGCTGAGAGAGTTGGGGCTGTTCAGCCTGGAGAAGAGAAGGCTCCAGGGAGACCTTCTAGTGGCTTCCCAGTACCTGAAGGGGCTCCAGGAAAGCTGGGGAGGGACTTTTCCTAAGGGCAGTTAATGACAAAACAAGGGGAAATGGGTTTAAGCTGAAAGAGGGGAGGTTTAGATGAGATATTAGGAAGAAGTTCTTCACTGTGAGGGTGGACAGACAGTGTCCCAGGTTGTCCAGAGAAGCTGTGGCTGCTCCTCCCTGGAAGTGTTGAAGGCCAGGTTGGATGAGGCTTTGAGCAGCCTGGTCTAGTGGAAGGTGTCCCTGCTGCTGGCAGGGGGCTTGGAACTGGATGAGCTTTAATGTCTCTTCTAACCCAAACCAGTCTGGGATTCTGTGATTCTATGACTTGAATTTTGAATGACTTGAATTTTAAATGACATTAATTTTGAATGAGTTGAATTTTGAACGACATTAGTTTTGAATGACACAAGTTTTGAATGACACGAGTTTTGATGAAATTTTTGAAGTCTTGCTTTAAACTAAAGCACAAGAAGGCAAAAGGAAGTAAGAAAAAAAAATGGACTTTGCAGATGAAATTTGGCACAAGGTCGTATGAAAACCAAGGTGGCTTCGCTGAGGGTTAGGAATTAGGACAAAGCTGGACACTCAGTTGCTGATAAGGGTGACAAATATGGTGGTGGGAAGGCTGGACTTCTCCTGTCCTTGCATGCGCAAGGTGGGATGTCCTGGTGATGCTCTCAACTGCTCTGGTGAAATTTAGATTAATCCAGGAGGCAGGATTGCTTTTGAAGATTGTTTTCTAGAAAATGTTTGTTTTTCAGTATTCATTCTTATGTACTGGTTTGGGCTCCCCCCCCCTCCCCAGTAGATTGCTGCAGGGTTTTTATAACTTTCACTTTGGAGTCTTTGAGGGAGAAAAACAGCTTTTTATTATCCAGAGCTGTCCCAACCCTGCAGATAACCTGCAAAGCCTCATTGACTTCAAGACTATGGATTTTGATTTAAAATATATAAAGCCATTCTTCAGCTCTATGTTGGACCAGTTTAGATTGTTCCATAGTATAATATTAACTTAATCATAATCCCTTTTTTTTTTTTTCCACAATAAGTGGTTAAACAGTAGAAATTCTATAGAAGGTGTTTTTGAAATCTAAACTCTGTTTTATTTAAGTTGGAAAATCACCTGCAGGGTGATCAGAACACTTGTTTCCTAACAGGAGAATCAGGCAGTTTAAAATAACACAATTTTTATAATGGCTTTTCTAGCACATATTTCAAATCAATCTTGTTTTGAAATTAAAGGTATTTTTACTTAAGTGTTCCTGCTTTAAGTGGCCATAAAAGAAATCAGTAAATCTCACATTTCACCCTGAAAATCAGGAAATAGCTATATAATGCAACCTTAAGGCTTTTTCATGGATTTTTGAAGTCTGATTTAAGCTAAAGCACACTAGTAAATAGCATAAAATGTCCGTGATTTGCTAAAGAGAACAACAACCACTGTAATGCCTTTGTTGGGTTTTTTTTTTAACGTAATCTGATTTAGCTTTAAAAGGGCAAATACTTGAGAAGGACAAGTAAGCTGTTAAATCTTCTTTGCAAAAGCTTTTTGTGGCAGCTCTGCATGAAGACTGAGCAGAAGCAGAGTACTGGTGGGGAACGCAGAGAGGATCTTTAGTCTCCAAGAAAGATCAAATCAAGTGTCAAAGGTCTCTCTGTAGGACAGAGATGTTGGTGGCAGTTGCAGAATAAGATCATCCCTGAGTTGGTTTTCCTGGTCTCGTCGCCCCGGCACGGCAGCAGCATTCAGGGCTTGTACCTGCTCTGTGCCTGCTGAGGCTGGATCTGAAGCACAGCTGCCTGTGCTGGTGTCTCTGGGCAGCACTGGGCTGGCAGCCAAACACAGACACTCGCTCTCCGCCCCCCACCAG
>NW_010309844.1:0-5429 GCF_000700745.2 Antrostomus carolinensis | reverse complement strand
GAAGAACCATTTAATCATGGAAATAAAAGAAAACTTAAAATAATAATGATATTAAAATAGTAACGATAATAAGAATAGTACTAAAATATGCAGATGAGTGACCCCCAGAGCCATTGCTCACCACCCACCGACCCAGCCCGGCCCGTTCCCAGATCACGATCCCGGAGGAGCCACAATCCCGACCCGAAACCGCAATCCCGGGAGAGCCAGAGCCCGAGCCAAAGCCAGAGAGAGCAAGAGAGGAAGAGCCCCTCATGGATCTCCTGCCCATGGGGGACAGGAGATGGAACAGCCCCTTGGCAGAGCCCAATGCCCATGGAGCTGATCCATGGCAATATTCCTCACCCCCTCCCAGACCTTGCACTTGCAAACCAGCAAAACACAAAGTCCTTTGACTTCCAGAGACAACTGAAAACATCGGTGTGTTCTCAGTGTTCTTCTCCTAACCAATCCCAGCTGAACCCAAACCCCAGCGCTGTTCCACCTTCTGAACAGAACCAGTTCTGGCCCAGCTCACACCAGGACACTTCCCTGTTCCAATGTCATCTCTCCATGTTTCAACATTTCCAGTGTCATCTGTCTATGTTTCTGATGTCTCCTCACAGCAACTGTCCTATGTCCTTCAGCTGATTTGTGGCTGCTCTCTCACCAGCTCTATGTTCTTGATTTTTGTTTCCAGACCAGCCTGGCTCACCGACTTGTGAATCGTGAAGGTTCAGTAACACAGCTTCCGCTCTACACTTCTCCTTCTTTGCCCAACATCACGCTAGGACTGCCTGCAACTGGTCCTTCCAGCGTAAGTGGTGGGGGGGATGCACATGTTTTTGAGCCCTCAACACAAGAAGGAAATGGACTTGTTGGAGTGTGTCCAGAGGAGGCCACGAGGATGATGCGAGGGCTGGAGCAGCTCTGCTGTGAGGACAGGCTGAGAGAGTTGGGGCTGTTCAGCCTGGAGAAGAGAAGGCTCTGGGGAGACCTTCTAGTGGCCTCCCAGTACCTGAAGGGTCTCCAGGAAGGCTGGGGAGGGACTTTTCCTAAGGGCAGTTAATAACAAAACAAGGGGAAATGGGTTTAAGCTGAAAGAGGGGAGGTTTAGATGAGATATTAGGAAGAAGTTCTTCACTGTGAGGGTGGTGAGACAGTGTCCCAGGTTGGCCAGAGAAGCTGTGGCTGCTCCTCCCTGGAAGTGTTCTCGGCCAGGTTGGATGAGGCTTTGAGCAACCTGGTCTAGTGGAAGGTGTCCCTGCTGCTGGCAGGGGGGTTGGGACTGGATGAGCTTTCAGGTCCCTTCCAACCCAAACCAGTCTGGGACTCTGTTGCTTGCACCAATTGATCCCTTAACTCGCTGTGCCATCGATTGTGCGTGTGCAGGGAGGATCGGCGCAGCAGGATGCAGAGAGACTTACCATCCCCACCTTACAGCAGCGGATCTCTTTATTTCCTGGCACCCACCTCACTCCCTACTTGAGCACTACAACATTGGAAAGAGACGGGGGAACCGCACACAACCCTCTTCTGCAACACATGGTCTTACTGGAACAGCCAACTACACCAACTCCCTTAGTCACAGGTGAGTGCTCCAGAGATAACGTTCAAAACTCCCTCCCAACTGGGGAAAAATAACAAATGGCATCTGTTGGGTTGGGGTTTTTTTATTTGGTTGGTTGTTTTTTTTCCTAAAAATCTCTTCTCTTATACCAAAGAGATACCACATCATCTGTACATTCTGTAGGTGATAACATACAACCTACAGGATGTCTTTGTAGATACGTCGGGTAGCGGTGGCATTTGCAAAAATCAGAGGTTGCCCACCTCATCCAAAGGGTGTGGGAAACAGCCTTGTCATTTTGGCCAAATGCCAATAAATAGTATTTAATGCCATAAGTATCTACAATTTAAAACTAAAGAATTCTAGTTCTAACCACTTGAAAGTGGAGACAAAAACGTCGTGTCTTATGATTACCCTTCCTGTTTATCATGGGTGGTTTCTATCCTGTGTATGAAAGGCAGGTGTTTACAAAATCTCTCATTAAAACACTTGCTTTTCATCATTAGTATAAAACAGCAAAAAAAACCCAAAAACAACCCGTGGCCAAATCGACGGCGTTCAAACAGATTGTATTTGTTTGTATATATTCCATTTTCAGGATGCTAATTGCTTTGAATCACTCCCTGTGTCGTGTTTTCAGCATGAAGTACCTATGGGAAGGAGTATTTCTATAAATAGGGTTGATTCAAAGCACTCAGCCCCAGCAGGATGCGTTTACAGTGTGGAACGTTGGGATGAAGGATATTCCCTGTAAGAGAAACCTGTTGATTTTTAGTTCTTTTCCTTCCATTTCTAATGGAAACTCTGGAGAGATGTCGATGGCTGAAGTGTTACAGCACAGCTCTGGTTTGGTTTGGCTCTGGTTTTACATTCACATCCCAGGATTAAACGTGGGGTTGTGGTTCAGTTTATAGGCATGGACGTATGGCGAAGGAGCACGGAGTGTGGTATTTAACCGTGAGAGGGATGTGTGCAGATTTCCTTGATCCTTGTTGGAATTTTCTGTTACCTCCTCCCATCATGGTTGCTGTGGCACAATGAGGTCACCCCAAGTCATGCCATGGCTCTTCCACCACTTGCCTTTTGCCCAAGGTCTGTTGATGAAGAGCCATTGGGGAAGATTTCCCTTCTTCTCCTATCACCAAAACGTTCTTCTCTGTGTTTTCGCCAGCCTTTGCTTTCAAGCACATGTAGAAGAAGTGCTGTTCTGTTTCCTATTTGACCTCTCTCAAGGCTTCCCTCAGTTTACAGTGTCCTGTCTTTGCTTCCAAGCGTCTTCCTTCTACTCCACCTGCTACGTGCGGTGTTTTCAGAGTGAGTACAACATGTTATAAACCAACCCTTAGGAGAAACGTTCACTAGACCACAGAAGAACAAGAAGAAACACACGTTCCAGAGGCAGCAACTGAAAGAGAACAAGCTAACACGTGGGCTCAAAAGCCCTGAGTGGACTGGCTGCCAAACTACAGTTAGTACTTTGAACTTCCTTGGAAGCAAAGTGGAGTTTGTTAGGATTTTACTAAGAGCTTTCAGCTCTGGAGATAGTCTCCTGACAGCTGCAGAATGATCCAGCATGATGACGTGGTCTTTCAGTGCTGGAAGGTAGATATGGGAGTTTTGGGAAGCTAGAGCAGAATTCCTTAGGTCTGGCCTTCTTCTTGTGACAGATCCCTCTGGATAGTATCCTTCATGTATGTTTGGAGTAGGAACAAGGCATCTCCCTGGAAAGCTTTCCACAAGGGAACCTTGGCCATTCCCTTGGAGGAAGGTAGTCTTCCAAGGTGCAAACTGGAGAGGATCCTTTCCT
The DNA here is from genome assembly GCF_000700745.2 of Antrostomus carolinensis. Taxonomy (NCBI): domain Eukaryota; kingdom Metazoa; phylum Chordata; class Aves; order Caprimulgiformes; family Caprimulgidae; genus Antrostomus; species Antrostomus carolinensis. Next base: position 2,073 of record NW_010309844.1, on the reverse strand, counting down.
CTGCTCTCCAGTTTGAACTTGTGGTAAGAGGAACTGTGCTATGAGGGAAATGGACCACATCTTTCCAAATTATTCATCTATTCCTACACACACAGACAGAGAGAGACACACATTTCTAAAATGAGATACCCTTTTACGTGATTCTTTTCAGAAGAGCAAAGGGTGGGAGAAACTCGATAAATCTTTCCCCAAGAAGGTTTCTCCCACGTAGGGCAGTTCTGTGAATTGGTGGGTAAAAAAGGAGGTCATGTCCTGGGACAGGAATGTCAAGGTGTTTCCTACCCACTGGATTCAGCTGGCTGCAGGCAGCTTCTCTCTCTTCTGAACCAAAGCCTGAAGAAAGAGAAGGTACAACTTCTGACCCTTGAAGCGGGCTGCATTTCTGAATGTTCCTGTCCACTTGTGCTGCCTTCAGTTTGTTTTACCCAATGAAATAAAGCAAAAGATTCCCTTTTTCCTAAAAGTGTGTGTAGCCTCATCCACGTTAAGGAGATGGCACTTCACACCGGTGGTGCCTTTCTATCCCAAGGCGCAACAAGCAAAAGTAAGAAGGTTATCATCAACTCCTCCACCCTGGGGTTGGGCTTTGTGGTGGGTGTGTCTTTGTGTCCCAGCTTTCTAAGAAGTATGCAAAGGTAAGTTTTTGGAGAGCAGAACAAGAACTGGCTTACCCCAAGAACAGCTTAAAAAGACAAGACACTTCCTAAAGACATGCCCTGAGTGGAGCTCAGATAGGTGTTTCTGTTGTTGTAGTCATCAGAGACACCCAAATTGCCAAGGGCATGTGAGTAATGTGAGTTATCCCAAAATAACCTTATGTTTTCATTAAGTTACTAGCATGTGTACACGGGACAGTGGTGGAAACAATTCTAGCTCTTTGTCATCTTGGCCTCTAACTTCCCTTTTTTTCTACAGAAATAATGAAACCTGGTGGCTCCCAGATTCCTGAAATGCCTCCAGGGAGTGCCTTTTGCCAACACAAACCTGCTCAGGGGTTTATCAGGTGGAAGCTTTCATCCCTAGTCAGTTCTGTGGGGCAGGATATAGCACAGCCAAGGGCAGACATGCTTCCCTACGTGATCTAGAGGGGGAAGCAGCTTCATCAGCCTCCATCATCCTTCAGCTTCTCCAGTGAGCCCCATGTAAGGTGTGATCACTGGATGCTGAACCCCATGTAAGGTGTGATTGATGGATTGTTTGAGGTTTTGAAGGCTTTCCCAATGTCAATACTTGAGAGCATCCAAACCAACTTGGGTTGGTACTTTCCTAGAAATGAACCCAGGATTACTCCCCATACCAAGGCAAGCTGTAAGACTTCAACTTCTCCAAGCTACCACTATGATCTTAATTCATGTCACCCATCAAGCCATGGAGGAATCTATAAGGTATCACTGATTTTAAGAAGTGAAGCATTTCCCTAAGGTCTCTGAGCAAACAAAGAATTCAAAAGAAAGCAAAGTATTACTCCATCCAAAGGTAATGAATTGTCACCTGGTTTTGGTTTTTTTTTAAGGATGCTTCAGCTGTAAGTGGCGAGGTGGCTGGTTTTAACGTGATATATCATTGTCACCATCAGCGTTACTCAACAGCCGTTTTCTCCCTTCCTTTCTTCTTCCTTTTTTTTTCTTCTTCTCTGCTGTTTTTTCCTCCATATTATCTTCAGACTGGTATCTTTCAGGACTGCCCCTCCATGCACAGTCTCTGGTTGGTGGAGAACGGGTCTCCCCTTCAATACACAAACTCCGGCAGCATCGCCCGCTGGGGCGCACGCAGTCTGCTCCCCTTCCCCAGAACGCCCAGGCCCTCCAGCAGTTAGTGATCCAGCAACAGCACCAGCAGTTCTTGGAGAAACACAAACAGCAATTCCAGCAACAGCAACTGCACATCAACAAGGTAGGCATGATGCTTTCAAAGTCTTTCTTCCTCATACAGCATCAGTAGCAACTTTAGGTGACACTATTCCAGAGTTTTTCGTGTGGTAATGTGTGTGGTCTTGACCTCCATAACCACCTGGCCTTTGTCCTTGAACTTCTTTGTTGTGACAGCACAGATCCAGGCTGGGTGGAGAATGGC